>NC_047517.1:1949320-2249320 GCF_902827115.2 Pseudochaenichthys georgianus
CACACACACACACACACACACACGCAACACACGACACACACACCACAACACACACACACACCACCCACACCCCACACACACACACACCCCACACACACCTCAATACACCAGAAACCAGAGGACACTGTGAAGTCCACCAGACTACTTTTGGACAAATGTCCTCTCCATTAAGCAGCTCGTTCTGGAACAGCCTCCCAACTGAGATACGGGATCGTCCCACTCTCAATAGCTTTAAAGGTCAACTCAAAGAATGGTTGAGAAACAAACAGACGTGTAATCATCACCGCTAAATGCACTTTAACACAGGGTATCTCCTCTTGCACTTCAGTAGCACTTTTATCTTCTCTTGCACGTTACGTATCGTAGCTGCTACATTGTACTGCCATGTGGTTAATGCTTGTATGCTGCTCATGCTCTTTCTCCATATCATGTATTTATTTTGCCATGTATATAACTCATGTTCATAAATGTTGTATGTGACGGGACTACAGATGGAAATTAGCTCAAAGCTCAATCCGGCTAATTACATTTGAAAGCATTCTTTTCTTTAAGATGTTCATCAATGTGCATTGCCCTGAATCAAATAAACAATGAAATGAAATGAAAATGACACAGTTAGGAAAACAATGAGACAGTGTCGTATGGGAGCACCTGCGTCTACTGTCTCTGCGTAGAATAACAGTAGCCGTTGTATGATGAGACCAGCGAGCCTAAATATCATATATACGTGAAATAAGTTATTTAGAGACTATGGATGGCGAGGATAAGTAATAGAGGATCTACAAAATTACATTGGTGACATACAGTGAGATGGTGCAGGCATGCGCTGAGGGCCCGCTTTCCAGCCAGTTTCTGTGGGGTGACGCAGTCTCCGTTGTGAGACGAATAAATTAATTTAATTATCTCCACATGTAATCTCACTTTTACAACACCAAATAACGTTACACAGAGTAAACGTTTGCTAATGGAGTCTATTTTGTCCCAAGAAAAAGTTCATGACTAACGATAACAAATATATATCAATAACGTATTGTATATTTTCGCGGTATTCCCCACACATTGCCAGTACACTATTACTGTACACTTACCCATGTCCAAATGGATCCTTGTTGTTTTCTTTTGTATTGTTCTTCTTCAGAAGAGTGGAAGACTTCAGGTTCTGAGGCCTATCTTCACTGCTGCTAGTGAACAAATCTCTAGTGAAGTCGGCAACTGTAAAGTTTTTTTAGCCATTTTCTCTCTCTGTCTCTCTCTCTCTCCTCTCTCCACACTGACGTAAACTGATGGGAGAAACGTGGTTTATGTTTTTTTTACTCGGTGGGTAGGCCCTTAGTGATTTCTCATGTCCATTGGTCATTTCAGACCATGATGGCTGCCGGCCGAGATTTCCTTGACGGACACACAATCCACCAATCCCACACAGTGGTAAAGTCAAGCTGCTTTGAGCGGCCATATTGGCTGCTGTGCCCTGGTTACAGTCTCACAGGAGATACCGCTGGAAAGCTACTCTTCCAGCGATTCCAGCGATTCCAGCGCCTGCGCGTCCACCGACTCCAGAGGGTTAACCATTTTACCTACACGGAACAGAAGTCCAAAACCAAGAGTCTAAATCAACACTTAGCGAAACGGGCTAACAGGGCACATAACTGGCAAAAACGATCTTTTCTACGTCATGCCATCTGGACAAATGACATATCACATGAAAGCTGAGATTCCAGCACAGATTCCATTGGTATAAGTCTCATCACTGTACGACCAAAACTCATTGAACTAGCAGCCAGGAAAGAGCAAGAAAACAACTTCACTTTACGTAGCCATGATGATAATTACGTCTTACCTTTGCTGTTTTGTGATCAAAGGTTGTGTTCAAGGGCATGACAACAGCTAATCCAATGTCTCTGTGTAACTTTAAAATGATTACTGATAGTCCATCACTTTGGGCTCCACTTCAGCGATGAAGCTTTGCATTATTTTATGCAGTCCTCATTTCTAAAGGTCTTGTACAGGCCTGTGTCTTTCTCTTTTATTAGCAGCATTGTAATGGTTACAAGATGAAGAACATAGAACACACTACCGTAGTCTCCCCACAGAGGGAATCCATCAAGTCCAGCAGTGAACCCAGTGGGAGATTCCAGCTGAGCTCTTCTTTTCCGAAAGCTTTTACAACCTTTTCAACCATTCACACACACATTCTTACACAGTGAAAGAGGCTGTCATTAAAGTTGCCACCTGCTCATCAGGAGTAATAACCATTCACACACACTCACACGCTGTTGGCTATGACACCAAAAGCAATATTGCCCAAAGACACTTCACAGAGTTGACCACAGGGGCCTTAGCCATCATCGGTCTGGACCTCCATCTTTCCGTCTTTCTTTCTGATACAAAGGATTATGTTAGTAGGTTGAGTTTATTCTGAGCTTTATATAGAGCACTTCTGACATTTCAACTGTGAGACAAGTTTGCAACCAGCAGACACCTGCACTTTGTCACAGTAGAAGCACAAAATACAACTATGAACCTGAACATGAGCAGAATATGTCCTCTTTAAAGATTACATGTTGTTTCTGTACTCCTTTAGATCACCACAGCAGAAATATAAAGACATGTTACTGTTTGTTTTTGGCATGTATTGAGCAGCTTACTGAGATCTCACAGTAAGTTTCCCTGTGGAAAGGGCTCACAGATTCCAGTGTTGATTAGAACCAAAACAAAGATGGCTGAAAGAAGTACTGTAAGAAGCAGAGGTGTGGACTCGAGTCACATGACTTGGACTCGAGTCAGACTCGAGTCACCAATTTGATGACTTTGGATTCGACTGACACAATCACAAAACACTTGCGACTTGACTTGGACTTGAACACCAATGACTCAGGACTTG
The DNA here is from genome assembly GCF_902827115.2 of Pseudochaenichthys georgianus. NCBI lineage: Eukaryota > Metazoa > Chordata > Actinopteri > Perciformes > Channichthyidae > Pseudochaenichthys > Pseudochaenichthys georgianus. The sequence goes on from NC_047517.1 coordinate 1,952,202, forward strand.
ACTTGGACTTGAACACCAATGACTCAGGACTTGACTTGGACTTGAACACCAATGACTCAGGACTTGGACTTGGACTTGAACACCAATGACTCAGGACTTGACTTGGACTTGAGCCTTCTGACATGAGGTGACGTGATAATTTAATTCAGGGGTCTCCAACACGCCGATCGCGAGATGCCGCTAGAAGAGCAGACTCCAGTTGGGAGGAGCAGAAATCTTCAGCCGCTCCAACTCTTGCTGTGAATCCATGCAGGCAGGGGCGGGACTTTATTTTGCTGAGCCACCATGCGGCTAATCATATGCGAGGACACACTAGGATCATACCATTATGTGAAAGAAAGGTGGGGGGCAGACGCTCATGGTACAGGCCAACTACACAGAGAGACGGGTAGACGGATTAGATGGAAGCAAGTCGGAAAAAGTCCAGAAATGAGCGAAAACCAAAAAAGAAGCAGCATCTGGCTGCATTTCAATTATGTTGGAGGAAGCAAGCTGAGTGCAGGATTTGTAAAATGAAAATAAGCTTCAGAGCAGGGTTTTTCTTTTGGTAACCACTCAGGATTTATTGTCAGAGGTGGGAGAAGTTCAGATCTTATACATTAAACTCCTTCTGAATCAAACCGTCACGGTAGCCTTACCTTACTTATCCCTCTTAGAATAGAAAAAAACACGTTACTTTACCAGCAGAGAGAAAATTGATTATTACATTTATTTATGTGACTAATAAAGGGCAGTTTGATTATTAAGTATTATTCTGTTGATCGATGTCATTACATTTGTTGAAAAGCACATAAGGATTTGTTTAAGACTCGTTTTGTCAAAGTTTAGGACTTGGACTTGACTTGAACTTGCCCATCCTGACTTAAGACTTGACTTGAACTTGCCCATCCTGACTTGAGACTTGACTTGGACTTGAGCGCAAAGACTTGAGACTTGACTCGGACTTGCAAAACAATGACTTGGTCCCACCTCTGGTAAGAAGTGAGAATAATGTCCAGTCAGCCCCTGTCTCCCCCCCACCCTGAGCTTCCCCGCCCTGGCCTCTGCCCATGCTCCACCCTTGCCCTGCCCCATCCCTCCTTTGGACCCCCTCCACCTTCCCTCCTGGACTTTCTTGACTTTATTGTGGGACGTCTGGGATCCGTCCCTATGTTATGTCACGATCTGTCACACAAGTTTCCTGTTTTATTTTGAAAATTCTTCACCCGCTGCGTCATGTCTGTTGTTACTTCCTGTCTGTGTTTTCCCTCCCTTTGATTACCGGATTCTGTTCACCTGGTGGTGTTTTTCCTTCCCTCCCCAGCTGTGTCTTGTCCTTGTGATTAGCCAAGGATTTTTTTATTTTTGGATTAGTATATTTATTCAAGTTCTGGTTTTCTCTTGGTGGTTGTCATTTCATTTCAAACCTTTATTCAGACAGATAGGTCCCTTGAGATCATGGATCTCTTTTACAAGGGAGACCTGCATCAATTTAGTTCCACATGAAACATAAAAACAACATAAAAACAAACAATAGAGGACATCATATTTACATATTCACCAACACTTACAAACACCCATAGTGTCAGAAAGCATCTCGTGCAGACGTGCCTTAAAAACATTCAGAGAAATAAAATTGCTCAATTTTCATTTGGACTGTAGGCTGTTCCAAGTAGGGCTGGGCGATTTTTTCGGTTTTCACGATTAATTTGCATTTTTACTTTCCTACGGTTTGTGAAATGGCTGAACCGAAAAATCGCGATTTTAAAACATTTCTACACTCCGCAGATTTGTTTTGCTTTAAGAGACTCCGTAGTAGCTTACTCTCTCACTTTCCAGAACGCGCACAAAGCTCAGCCACATTGCCTGTGACTCCCCGATCTGCAGCTCTGCCCGATCTGCTGTTGTTATGCTGTGTTCGTTGTTCGTTGTTGAGCATAACAGAGGACAGAGACATTGTACATTACATATATAACTAAACACGCCTTTTCTCCTCCTTATCTCTTTCATGACTTTTCATTTAATATGGTTTTGAACACTGTAATCAATACTCCATACAGGAAAAACTTCACGGCTGGTTTCATTTCTGGTAGTTCCGGTTGTTGTCTCATGCTACCCACGTCTGTAAACAAACGTATTCAAATAAACTGTACCTTCATTTAATATTCAGCAATAATAATATCTCGACGTCTATACAGTAGTTGTAGTGTTGAAATCAGTAGGTTTCGGTGTGCAACACTCCGTGTCATATCGCTACTAAATTCACCTCTATAGTAAATGGTATATTAGCCACATGCTAAATGCTAACCGGAGATGAAGGATTTTCAGAATAAAAGCTTAACAACTGCGCACGAGAACTTCTGGTTTTTCAGTATAAAACAGCATTTAAACTGACGGTATGTTTAAGGTACTTTATGCCATCAAAAACATTGATTTTAATTTATAACACTGTGCGCATGTGCAGAGCTGCAGATCGGGTAGTCACATAGCCTACTACAATCACATTCACTGCTTCACCGACAGACGTACCATAAAAATGTCCACGAACACAGATGAAGAACTCATTCCTAAAAAAGGTGCTACTTCAGTTGTATGGAAGTGGTTCGGGTACAAGCCGTCATACATAGAACAAACTGTTCTGTGTAAGGTCTGTAGAAAGACAACTTCCTAGAAAGTTAAAGGGATGTTATTTTGTTTGAGGGTATTTTTTTATTATTAATTTCATTATCATTATTTATTATTTGTTGTATTTCATTTCAAGTTTTTTCAGGGATGGCCTACAAGAGATTTTTTTTTCAGTTTGATTAAAAAAAAATCTTTGCACATTAATGACAGCCAAGTGCCGTGGTGCTGTTTTTATTTTGTTTTTTTTATTCTTGAACAACTGATTTGTTCACATAGGCCTAGACTACTTGGTAATCTAATTTATTTTTATTGTGTTAATAAAGAAAATATGTATTGAAATGTTGCCTTGGTCTGGTTTGTTTAGAAAAAAACAGAAAAAATCGAGGTTTAAATCGAAAATTGTCCATAAAAGCCGTCTTACCTAAGACAGTCCTCACTCTTGGCACATCTAACAAGACCACATCCTGCGATCTCAGACAATAGCTGCCCGCAACTTTCTGCTTTACCAGAGAACAGATGTAATACGGGACTTTGCCCAACATAGCTTTATAAATAAAAGTGTACCAGTGACTGAGCCTCCGTACAGAGAGTGATGGTAAACCTGCCTTGGTATAGAGCAGGGGTCTCCAACCTTTCTCCACCTGAGAGCTACTTTGAAAAAATGAAAGTGGCCAAGAGCTACTTCCATCGCATTGCTTACATTTATTCACATAGCACTCATCAGTTGAATTAAGCTACTTTTGTGTGAAATTGCAATACCTAAAGCTTATCTAAAATCTTAACTTCACATCAAGGTCCAAGAAAACGACAATTTCTCACATATTAATATGGACAACATAGTAAGTACTTCACTGAAGATTCACATACATGTCCAAGAGCAAATTACAATGTTTTCACTTCTTCTTATGGCCCACATAGTAAATACATCGCCTTAATCACCACCTTGCAAGCATCTTATGGCACGTGTAAAATAAGTGCATTCACTCTTTTTTACAGTTAGTGAGACGACTGGCGCTGCATGGAGTCACCATAGAGGGGTCTGCTGGACCCACTTAGGTTCACTCTAATGGAGTCATTTACATGTTCATCAGTCGGTCTTGTTCTGTATTTAGATTTCATTCATGCCAGAAAAAGCTTCACAAAGGGATGTATACAGAACCAAATAAAGCAGACATGTTCAGTGCCTGCTTGGTGAATGTTCTTATAGTTTTCTGTTGTTCTTAATTTTCATTAAGAAAATGGCATTTAAAACCAGTCATTAAAAATAAAAGCTAATAAAATAAACATAAAAGAAAAAGTACATGGATAAAAGTTACAGTGCAGTTTAAGATATGAATAGTTCATTAAAAGCAGCGACAAAAAGAAAAGTCTTCAGCCTGGATTTGAAAGGAGTCAGAGTTGCAGCGGACCTGCAGGTCTCTGGGAGTTAGTTCCAGATATTTGGAGCATAATAACTGAACGCTGCTTCTCCATGTTTGGTTCTGACTCTGGGGACAGGAAGCTGACCAGTCCCTGAAGACCTGAGAGATCTGGATGGTTCATCATTTAGCAGGAGGTCAGAAATGTATTTTGGGCCTAAACCATTCAGTGCTTTATAAACCAGCAGCAGTATTTTGAAATCTATTCTTTGACACACAGGAAGCCAGTGTAAAGACTTCAGAACAGGAGTGATGTGATCCACTTTCTTAGTGTTAGTGAGGACTCGAGCAGCGGCGTTCTGAATCAGCTGCAGCTTTCTAATAGATTTTTTAGTGAGACCTGTGAAGACACCATTGCAGTAGTCCAGTCTACTGAAGATAAAGGCATGGACAAGTTTTTCCAAATCCTGCTGTGTAAATATTACAGTAATATTTAAAGACCTATTATGCAATAAAATCTGCAGCTATCTTTAAAAAGAAAGGTTCTACGTTGTCCGGGCCAGCCGGTTTCCTAGGATCTAACTTAGATAATGCTTCATGAACAATACCAATAGTTAAAGGAGTAAAACTGAAAGGGTTTTCCAGACCACATTGTTCAGAGTCAAGGATTGGAGCGTTCACAGAAGCAGAAGTACAGTCAGTGACAGAATCAAACAGAGAGCCACAAGACACAAAATGCTTATTAAAGCAATTTAGCATAGTAGCCCTGTCTGATATAGAGCCAGATGCTGTGGTAAGGCACGGAGGTAGCTCATTTGGTATATCACCAGTGGAAATCGATTTTATGGCTTTCCAACATTTCCTAGGATTATTCAGGTTTTCTGTGGTAACCGACAAATAGTACTTTGATTTAGCACTTTTTATTTGAGATGTGAAGCTATTTCTTAGCTGCCTAAAACGTAGCCATTCTACCTCTGAGCCTGATTTCCTAGCCTTAGCCCAAGCATTATTTCTCTCATAAAGGAGACTGCACAGCTCAGCAGAAAACCAGGGATTGTTTCGTCCCTTCACTCTAAATGTACGCAGAGGTGCATGTCTATCTATAATTTTCATAAACCAAGATAAAAATAAGACCATGCAGTTTCTACATCAGCACACAAATTGATTCTACCCCAATCAAAATCAAACAGATCATGTAAAAAACCCTGCTCCACAAAGTGTTTTTGTCTCTCTTTGTGATGATACGTGGTTTAACCTTTTGGACCTTAGTGTCCCTAATTGTGGCTACAGCACAGTGGTCACTCACATCATTAGCAAATACTCCCACAGATGAGTATTTATGTGGAACATTTGTTAAAATTAGATCAATTAAGGAGGATTTATTTGGGGACTTAATATTTGGGCGAGTAGGACTGTCTATAATCTGGGTACAATTCAAAGAGGTACACAGGTTTTTAAAATCCTCTGACACAGAAGTTAACCAGTCCCAATTAAAATCACCAAGCAGCACTATTTCCTTGTAGGAAAGTTGTGATAACAGTTTTGCCAATGACGATAAAGAGTCCTTGACAGCCGAAGGGGCCCTGTAGCAGCCCACCACCATGACCTGTTGACCCTTTGTTACCTCAATATTCACGGCTAAAAATTCTAGCTGTTTACTAACAGATTTGGAAACCATATTAGTTACACAAAACTTATTTTTCACACAACGCCACCACCTTTTTTAGGCCGGTCAGTACGATATACACTGTAACCATTTATGTAAATGTCAGAGGCCAAAATGGATTTATCTAGCCACGTTTCTGATAAGACAATGACATCAGCATCAGTCGAACTCGCCCAAATACGGACAACATCTAATTTAGGTAACAGACCACGCATTTAGGTGTCAGATCCTTCTGTGTCTTATCTTGAAGTGGGACATATAGTTTTGTTTGTTCTGTTTCGCCTGGCTAACTGAATACAAGTATTTTTCCGTTTGAACCGCTGTCTGTCTGCATTTGGGTCGCTCTGCTCTAAACCCCATGAAAAATAAATTGAGCTAAATGTATTTCTTTTTTCATAGAATAAGTAAAAAATATATATACTGTCCAACCAAAAAACAACTGCATCCTGTATTACATTATAATTAACATTTTGTGAGGAATACACTTGGAACTAATGTCCCAGCCCTGCCTGGAGGCTTTTCTGGATTCCCCTGGAGGAGTTGGAGGACATGTGGAAAAGGACATCTAAGCTGCTTTAATTAGCTTCTGCCACTGTGTCCCAGAGCTGTATAAGTGGTAGAACATGGGTAGATATATGGAGAGGATTTACAGGTGTTTCAGTCCATCTGAGCTGCAGGCTTTATTCCCTCTTGGATTTTCTTGTAGTAACTGCCAAGATGGGCTGGACTAACAGCATTTCAAAGAGCAAATCCATACATGATAGCATCTTTTTAAAGTGTGGTTAGGACACTAATACTCTGCTGCCTTGCTGTTTGTCTGTGACTGGAGCAGTGCAGAGATGCTTGCCTGCCCTGCAGTGCAGATGTTTCATCATTCAAAGTTCACTGGACCGCCTGAGTGAGCTGGATCATTTAAAATAATTTTATAAATCAAATTTAGCATGGCAATGACAATCAGTAGTTACACTTTACGTATGATTGTTAGTGTGATTAATCAATTTGAGAGTCAATTATTCATAGTACCAGGAAATGTGCTTTCGACAGGCTGTGTTATATCTGTCACATGTTTGCTTAAGCCTAAGAATATGGAATGATAGTCTTACAATGTAGAGTCAATTTCATAAAATACAGATCCTCTTCAGTTTCAGCTTAAATGAGACCATATGTTCTTGTTTTTGAAGCAGTATGGATTACAGAATGAAACAACTAACAGAGGGCAGACACTTCCAGAATGCCAAAGTGAATTTATTTTTTACTTTATCGGGAACCAATGAAGGGAGGCAAGCATCAGTGTGATGTTGGATCTACAATGGGTTTAGTAATGCACCTGGCTGCAGCGTTTTACACGAGTGGCAGGCGGGATAGGGCTTCTTGGCTAAGAAGAAAATACTTACATTACAAATATTTAAGCGTGAACAAAAGGGCATAGTTATTCTAGATCTCTAGCTGAAATGTTAGACTGATGGATTGATTGATTGGATTTTTTTGATTTGGAAGAATTGGGTGTGGGTTCAAATATTATACCCACGTTTCTTGTGGGGGTTTAAACATTGGTGTAACATTTAGCAAAATAAAATATCAGTAATAATAATACATTTAATTATAGTTGCCAAAAAACAGATACATCAAAATCCTGATTGGCGGAGTTATTAGGTGGGGGGTCTTAGTTCCATGGGAAAAGCAAGTCTGGCGAGGTCGGTTTTGAGGGCTTGTTTAAAGGATGAAATTGTGGTTGACTGTGATGTGGCTGGGGAGGGCTTTCCCGAGTGAGAATGTTGGAGGAAGTTATCTTGCATCCATAATTTAAGTTCTTTCGGGCAGGCAGTGAGGGTGTTGGGTGTGATGGACTTGGATGAGAGGTACAGTTGAGTGTCATTGGCCAGCAGTGGAAATGGATGCCATGAAGGCGGATAATATGACCAAGGGGAAGGATGTACACAGGATAGAGAGGAGGGGGCCGAGGACTGAACCCTGGGGGACACCATGAGTGACGGGGTTCGTGGAGGATTTGCAGTTATTTATGGAGATGACATGAGCAGCATTTTCCATGGTGGCCAACACATTTTTATTTGGTCTTAAACAACATGGTTGGTTCAACATTTATTGACGGTGGCCAGCCTTTAATGTTTAACTGAGTGGAATATGTTGAATATGTTTTACCAAAATGTTGGCTATATGTTAAGGAGTTTTCAGGTTGTGACAGTGCACTGCAACATGTTTGTTGATCTTGTTTATTGATATTTATTATTTTGATATTATTTATTTAAATGTAGATATGAATGTATAATTTATTTAATTTAATTTTGTATTGGTTTTTCAGTTGATTACCCTGAACGTATAATTCAACAGTTAAAAAGTTCAAATTATTATTTGAACTTGTTTTAAAGTACAATAAATGGATGTTTTCAAAGTCAATGAATAATCGCATTTAATATTCGCAATTATTAACCCAAATAATCGAGATTAGGATTTTTGCCATAATCGAGCAGCGATTAGTATGAGGTGAACAAGAATTGGTCAGTTCCAGTTATGCCGACTGTGTGCTGGAACGTGAGAGGAGGATGGCTGATTGTGATGAAGGTCGAGAGGATGAGGATGGTGAGGAGGCCTGATTCTGCGGAGAGGAGGATCCATTTATATAAAAACCTGTCTGAAAATGAGCTGATCCGATTTTGGCCACTTTATGATGTCATAACGATTTGGCTTGTGTAACCATTAGCCAATCAGCAACCAAAGAAAAAGAAAATCTGCTTCCAGTTCTGTTTCATATGGGTGTTGGGAGATGTTTCCATGGTCTCTTAATGTTGCTCTCAAAGTGCACCACATTGATGCTTTTAACTTCAACATTTAAAAACAAATCTGGTGGTTTGATTTTGTTTCCCACAAATAAACACAGTTTGATCTGACAAATATAAAGACAACCAATTCTATAAACACACATAGATATCAACCAATTATAGATGATAAACCTTTGCGTTAAAACGGCAGAAATGCTTCTGATAATAAAGTTTTATATACTGCTATTATTTGACCTGTCGAGCCAGAGAACTTGTTCTAGCATAGTCATTATTACTGTACATCTGTGTCTGGCAGCCTCTGAAGGTAGCACAGTAACATCACTATGTGTTCAAGCATCACATGTTTGACATGCTTCATCCAGCACGACAATATGACATTTAGCAAAACAGGTTTAAACATAAGGTGCTGAGTATCTGAAAGCTCTAATTGTAGCTTCATTTTAGAAATGTGTTTCCATTCATCCTCAAAGGCCCATGTCACCTACCTCGCAGTGTGTGTGCAGGTCTGTGTGTGTTCAGAAGGGACATGCTGTGTGTTGGTGGCTGCAGCTGTCGTCAGACTGGTTCTCTGCGCTGTGTGTCTGGGCTGATGGCCAAGTGGATGCAGTGGGCCGGGGAGAGAGGAGTGTGTGGGGGGAGTCTCTCTGCGTGGCACAGATGAATGGGAGCTCACATGGGAAGAAGAACCGGCACATTCTCTTCTCAAACGCTTCCTTTATGAATGTGGCTCTTTGATGGTGTGTTGTGTGTGTGCCTCTCAGGGAATTGAATGGGCTCCTCTGCTGCTATTGTAGGCAACCGCTTTGTTTCTGTCTGTGTTTCATCAGACTTAGACACCACTGTCCTCTGAAACAGCCTTCTATTATCTCTGATTTCCAAAGGTTCTCTGCAGCTTTCTTTACAATTTTCTGAACGTTAACAATATTTAAACTATATACAGTTTGCTGGATTATAGTATCGCTGCACTTTAAAGCTGTAAGGCATTCGAGCCAGATGAAGGTACACTTGTAGAATGTCTTTTTGTTATCGAAGTGATCAAGCCACAGAAAGCACACACAGGTGTAGCTCCTGGTACACACACCCAACACAGCACTCTGCACTGCGCCTGCTGACAGACACACAGGAGGGGAGTTGAAGGGTCAGGTGAACTGGAAGTGAATACAATAGTGATAACAGAAACGGCAGGGATAAGCGTAGGGTTAGGTCCAGGTAACGTTGCCGCCCTGGTGACTGCTCTCCCGTGAGAGCAGCTAAAAGCATGGATGGATTAGCTGCTCTTCGTCAGGCGGACCCTCACTGAGTGACCTTCTTTATTGATGTGGGCCTTTTAAACTCTAAGGAATCTGTTTCCAGTTGTACTTAGACTAATTGACTTTTTTTTGTCAAGTGCCTGATCATTTTACCAACACGCTCTCGAGGCTCGGGCCTCTGAAGAACAGTTGTTTGGGGATAGATGGAATGTGAGGCCAACAGGAAGTCACTGCTCCTGCAGAGAGGGGAGAAATAGAGACTTACCATCCTTTCAGCGGCACAGTCAGCGTTGCTATGTCAACTTGAGTTCAGCTGGTTTTTAGAGGAATACAACATGTCCTGTTTAATTTTAATGATGTCCCTCCACTGTGAAACATGATGTTCAGCCAATCAGGAGCCTAGATGACCTCATCGCTGCTGCAGTATTGGTTAATAATGAGCACTGCCATCAGGATACTATTCAAAATGTTTAAAAGACATAGAGCCTATAGTAAAGTTCATAATAGGTCTTTAAATATTACTGTAATATTTACACATAAAAAAAGGAAAGAGAAAGGAAAAAAAGAATGCAAAATATATCATTAAAATAGAAGAAGACAACAAATTAAAAGAAAAAGGAGAAAAGAAAGTTTATTTTGTAAGTGATGATAAAGAAATATAACTACAAATGTAACCAGTTACATAAAAGTAAGCCCGTGAAAGAGAAATGGTCAGCGACAGTAATGGTTTCAAACCTGTGGTGATAAGTAAACACAACAGTTATCTCCTCATGTTGAGACGTTCTTTACTTCTTCTTTTCTTTACAGTGGTATACGTTCTTAGAAACATGTGCGTAAGGTATCGGTTAGGGATGTCCCGATCACCTTTTTTTGCTCCCGACCGATTCCGATCATTTGATTTTGACAATCTGCCGATACCGATTTTTCCCGATCCGATATGCAATGCATTAAGAGAAAAAAAGGTAACAGATAACTGCTGGTCATCCAACGCGATGAATTCAGCTATCTTGGCTGTTATTTTTTTGGCAGTTTCTCTTTCCTTTTAAAAGTATCCGCCTTGCAAACATTGCATCTGGCTGTTACACTGCCTTCACTTTCAATTTTATAATACTTCCAAACTCCTGACATTTTCTCTGCCCGACTCCCGAGTCACCAGCTGAACGTAGCCTCTAGTTAGCTTACTGCTACTATCAGACACTGCGCCCACTCTGTTGCCAGATTTCAGAGAAATAAGCAACCAGGTCTGAAAACAAGCCCAAAGAAAGCAACACATACATGATGTTGTGTAATTTTAAACCAAAACTAAGTCCTCAGGATGACTTTAAGACGTGAACATGGTCATTTTTGTTTTGTAACATTAACTAAAATAAAAATATTTTATATAAAAAAATAAAATCCCGATTTTTTTCCTCCCGATTCCGATCTTTTGAAAATCACGTGATCGGCTCCGATCCCCGATCACGTGATCGGATCGGGACATCTCTAGTATCGGTTAACAGGTTAACCCTTACGAAAAAGCTAGGTTTAATAGTAGGGTCGAAAGAATGAAAATTGTTAACAAACAGTGTCCATTCACAATGCACGTCATCTACCTGTTCTGTGATTAAATGTCTTAGTGCATGGAGGTAAACAAACGGAGCTAGCACAATAGCAGCAGACCCTGTGTAATACAGCACTTGAGATATTATCTGCTACAAGCGGGCAATCACTTTACTTCTCTAATTGTGATTTGATTTTTCTGGCAATTGTTAGGAATAAAAAGGAAGGTTGTAAAGGTGGTTCTGGGAGTGGGCTTCTAAATGGAGTCTAGCCACAGGTGGTCTGTAATTCTGCACCGTAATTGCCTGGAAAAGTGTATTACGGGTCTTCAGACCACTCATCCACTCTGTAGGGGTGGACAAGAGAAAAGGGTGATCGAGGCGGAAAGAAGGATGGATAACTTGATGTCCTGTGGTGAGACAATTCTGCCAGACACTTACAATATGTCGAGGGAGTATTATTATTCTGTGTGTTCAAAGAACACTTTCTGTGGAGGCTATTAAGTCCAACTAATGAAAAGGATGGCAGCAAATGGGGAGACAATCTCTTCTTGAAATGTCACTGTGTTTAGAGACAGGTGCATCAGACGGCAGAGCTGGTGCTCTCTGAGACCGACCCACTGATTGGACGCGCTCATTAGGATCAAACCAGGAGGATTCAAAGTGTGCTTGTAGCATTTCATCAAAGCCTTGAGCTGATTTCAGATACTGAGCAGATTAATTGTTTCACACAAATGAGCAAGTGACACATAATGATTATTAGTGAGACTCACAGAACAAAACCTAAGCTCATGTCTCCCAAAGCACATGTTCGGCTTTGCACCCACATTGAATTCACTTTTTGCACACGGCTCTTTTCATAGATTTCCTTTTTTGGCATTTCTAAACACCGCTAATCTACTACAGGATGTATTCAGTATTACATGGGCACAGGTGATGTTACAGACATATGGCAAGTCTCAGCAATGTGTCTGTTAAATGTTATCCATGCTTTCTGCTTTCTCCCCACAAAGGTTTTGCTATATGTACTTTGACAGTAATATTATGTTTAATATATGTTGAGTTCTGATGTTCAGTGCACAAAGGAAACATTTAAAAATGGTTGGATATACTTACTGAAGTAACAGAAAAATGTGGAGAAAAAAAGATATTGCCAATCAATGAGCAGTCCTTGTCCTGTGTCAATATATTCAAGGCCATGAATATGGCTCTCCAAAGTGGAGTCGTGTTGTGAAAAAAGGCCGACGTCATGCCTCAGAGAAGGCTGCTGATAAACCAAGATTGCGCACTGTTGCTCCCGAGCGGAAAAATAAATCCGGTAACGTGCCTATTGTTGGCACCGGAGCTGCGGGCAACATCAAAGTGATCAAGACTAAGCTGGTGAGTGTTTTTGCTTCCAAGTTCTCACCAGACCTAGATGCTGAAACTTTGTCTGTATATCTTAAAGAAAAACGTTGCCGTGAGGTTGCCTGTTGCCAAAAAATTGGCACTATACACGGTAGATACGGTTCATTTAAAGTATCTGCTGAATGCAATGACGTCAGCGAAATGTACAATCCGGAGATCTGGCCAGAAGGGGCCTTTGTCCGGCGATATTATGAGCCGCGCAGAGCGGGAGTTATCGGCTGAAACACTGCACCTACTGCGGGGGGAATGAGTGTGCCTGCTGGTGCTGTGGGCACTCACTTGTCTCGCTAAATGACTATTCGGGTCTTGTCGTACAACTGTCGTGGCCTTCGTATGGGCCAGAGCGCAGGGGATAAAGCTCGCCGCATTGTAGTTGACCACCTTCTGGAGAACGTGACATACTATGTATGCAAGAGACATTTTTAACGAAGCAAGACTTGGAAAAACTGAACTCTTTCAATGATAATTTCCATGGGGCTGGGGAGTGTACTACTGACTTTGGCATGGGAATAGTCAGAGGAAGGATATCAGGGGGTGTGGCTATCCTGTGGAATAAGAACCTTGGTTCATCAATACATGTGGTTAGGGTTTGTGCCGACTGGTGCATTGCAATACAGTTTACTCACGATGACAAGGAATGCATTATTCTAAATGTGTATACACCCTATGAATGTCATCAGAATGAGGATGAATATCTAAATAGGCTTGCTTTCATTAACTCCTTTACTCAAAGCAATACTTCTTCTGGTGTGTATGTCAGTGGGGATATGCATGCAGATATCTCAGACAGGAACTCATTATTTGCCAAGCATATGGCTCAGTTCTGTCACGATAACAATTTTATATTGTCAAGCAAGGTGCTTTTGCCTGCAGATAGTTCTACTACATCAGCGAGGCCTGGCATACTACGTCATGGCTTGATCATTGTATTAGTACAGCTGATGCGCATGCTTCACTTCAGTGTATGAGCATTCTGTATGGGACAGCAACGACTGATCATATACCTGTTGCTATGTCAATACATGTCGAACATCTATGGGCTAACCAGAAATGTAAATAGTGCTCAAACAGAAAAACTAGACTGGTCAACCCTCACAAAGGAAGACATTACATCCTATCGTGCTCAGACGGATACATCCTTAACTAATATTCATCTACCTAGAGATGCAATGATGTGTAGTGATGGTAACTGTAAGGATGCAAAGCATAGGAGTGGTATCTGCTCCATGTACAGTGATAGAGTAAGTGCTCTGGATGAAGGCAGTAAGCCTTACTACAAAAGTAACAATAAGACTCATAACATCAGGCCTGGCTGGAACAGGTAAGTAGCTGAGTATCCTGCTGAAGCCTGTGAAGCCACCAAATCATGGGCTATGGCAGGCAGACCCAGACAAGGGTCTGTATTTGAGTACAAGAAGCTTATAATGCAATATACAAGTATGCTATTCGCTGCATCTGTAACAATGAGCACGCCATGAGGGCCGACTCCATGGCTAAGAAGCTGCTAAGTAACAATGTTATGGATTTTTGGAAAGAAGTGAGGGCTATTAATAAATGCAAAATATCTCTACCATGCACTGTTGACGGAACATCCGGAACAGACAACATTGTGGAGTTATGGCGACAGCATTATAGCACCTTATTCAACTGTGTCCAAAGTGAACTGTGGGGTAGATGATATTGATAACAATGAGTCAATGGTGATAACGCTACATGAGGTGTGCCAAGCTATAAACAAGCTGTCGGACAACAAAGCCAGTGGTGTAGATCATATTTCTGCTGAACGTCTTAAATATGCCAGTGTGAAGAAAGCTCCTCCCCTTTCTATCTGCTTTGCTGCCTTTATGAGTCATGGCTTGTTACCAGACTCAATGCTGTCTGTTCTGTTGGTGCAGTTATTAAGGACAGAGCGGTAAAGTGGGAAGCCTAGATAACTATAGGTCCATAGCGTCAGCCAGCACACTGTCAAGAGTCCTAGAAAGAATTCTGCTGGACAGATTAGATGACTTTATTAACTCAACAGATAACCAGTTTGGCTTTAAGGCTAGACACGGCACTGACTTGTGTATATACGCCTTGAAGGAAATGGTTAACACATATAGAGGTAATAGCTCCTCAGTTCTTATGTGTTTCATTGATGCTTCTAAAGCCTTTGATCGTGTGAATCATAGGAAGTTATTTGTTAAACTGAGTCAAAGAGGGGTGCCCAAATACATTGTGAGAGTTCTGGTCTACTGGTAGGCCACCAGACTGTGCAAGTCAAATGGGGCAATAGGGTCTCAGCCCCATTTGGGGTTAGCAATGGTGTCAGGCGAGGTGGAAGGATGTCCCCAGTTCTTTTTAACCTCTATATTGATGATCCGTCCGAGCGACTGAAAGCCTGTAATACTGGATGCATGCTTGGTAGTCCTCTAGTGCAGTGTTTCTCAAACTGTTTCATACCATGGACCACTTAACCAATAAAAAAACACTCGCGGACCACCTAACTCCACAAATATCCCAAAACACATCGTTTTTCTAGAACAGATTATAAATCGCCTGGAAATGGTACAAACAAGTAGCAACATGTGTGACAAAGGTGTTGCCCTGGGCTTTATCATGCAATAGAAAGTGAAACTTAAGCTCGTTCCATTGCGGAGATATTCCCGCGAGAGTGCGGAAAACTTAAATGTATTTATTTATTTCAAATGTGAAATGTTACCAATATACTCACGGACCACTAGGGCGCGCTCACGGACCACCTGTGGTCCGCGGACCACACTTTGAGAAGCACTGCTCTAGTGAACCGTATTCTGTATGCAGATGGTCTTGTTGAGCTGAGTCCATCTCGCACTGGTCTTCAGCAGCTCCTCACTGTGTGCTCTGTGGATGCTGTGGAGCATGACATCAAATACAACGCCAGTAAGAGGGCTGTCATGATCTTTAGAACCAAAGAGGATAAATGTCTTAAATGTCCTGATTTTAAATTGTCTGATATTAATCTTAGTGTCTGTAATAAGTTAAAATATCTTGGACACTTTATTACAGAACAAATGACAGATGATGAAGATGTTTATAGGCAATGCCGCATGATGTGCACAAGCAAACATTCTCCTATGTAGGTTTGGTGCATGTACAGATGGAGTGAAGACGTCTCTGTTCAGAGCATGTTGCACACCGCTCTATACGGCACACCTGTGGTCAAACTACAGAAAAGCAAGTTTACGGAAACTTCAAGTTAGGGCTGGGCGATTTGGCCTAAAAATAAAATCTCGATTTTCTTTTTCTAGCTAATGGACAATTTTCGATTTAAACCTCGATTTTTTTCAGTTTTTTTCTAAACAAACCAGACCAAGGCAACATTTAAATACATATTTTCTTTATTAACACAATACAAATAAATGAGATTACCAAGTAGTCTAGGCCTATGTGAACAAATCAGTTGTTCAAGAATAAAAAAAATAAAATAAGAACAGCACCACGCCACTTGGCTGTCATTAATGTGCAAAGAGTTTTTTTAAATCAAACTGGAAAAAAAATCTCTTTTAGGCCATCCCTGAAAAAACTTGTAAAATCAAATACAATAAATAATGATAATGAAATGAATAATAAAAAAATACCCTCAAACAAAATAACATCCCTTTAACTTTCTAGGAAGTTGTCTACAGGTTTTTCGCGAGGAAGACAAGCCTGTCTACTGCCTCTGGCTTGAGCAGTGGCGAGCCGTGACTTTTATACCTAGGCCCTCTGACCCCCCCTTCCCTCGAGAAAAAAAAGAAGAGTTATTACGTCACAGCGTAGACTTCAGCGGAATATCAAAACAACGGCCTGGGGTGCAAAACGCATCAATGACAGCGACCCTCTACCACACAAAACAACACCATGTATATAAACACCTCTCAGGACAGGGCACCCACAGCCAAGTAACAATTACAAATGAATTAAGTCGGCACGGCGGCCCGCATTGAAAATGACTTGGCCTACCTTTGATGATAAATCACTGAAACACAAAGTCCATCCTCCTGTCCTTTTGGATGAAGCACTTGCGGGTCATGCAGCTGATCCTTTGCCACTCCAGTTTATCATTGTAACTCAATCTTGAAAATGACTCGGTTAATAATTTCGCAACGATGTCATCACTATCACTGAAGTGAGCCATCATGAACGAACTTATGCTAATCATAAATATATCGATCATAAATCTATCGTTTAGATTTATGATTCGAAAATAATAAAAGTAGGATAGACATGTGGATATTATCCGTCTGAACACAACGTGCATTTATCTAACAGGTTCGTTTTCCACAGACATTATTTCGAGCTATTTTCCCAAATCCTATGGAGAACTTCCATTGCTTTCTGTCGAGGGAATCCGAGCGCAGCTTACTTCCGGGTTTTAGGACGCGTCACTGCACCACTTGCATAGACCTCACAGCGGGCGGAAAATAAAGAGGGAAGATATGATTGGTCAATTGTACTGTCATTTGACATTACTCTCTCGTTGAGTTACTATAGCTGGCCCTCTGTGAATGTAGAGAGGGACCAACAAGCTCTCCCATCTTCACATAACTCGCAGAGACGGCATTTAACCCTTCACATTCCAACAGAAACTGAAGAGGCAGATTCGATTATTTCTTTGGAAATATTATTTTAAATACAATTAAATCAAGTTATTTTGGTAAAACTAATGAAAAATGTAACGACAGAAAATTATTAAAAAAATTATTTAAAAAAAAACGTTTTGTTTTTTATGTTTTCAAATAATATTTTTTAGAATATCTTAGGCCCTCACAGAGGGCCTAGAGGGCCCTGCAGGCTCGCCACTGGGCTTGAGGCATGCTCTTTGGCATGTTACAATGTTACACCCGTACTGAAAACCCTCTCCGAGCGAAGGGGCACTTGTGGCAGGAATGGAGAGATATTTCTTGGCCAGATTACTCAGTCTTGGGAAGTTAGCTTCATGTAGCTTCCACCACTGCAGTGGGTCTGTATCAGGGTCTGTATCAGACGACAACAAATAGGATGACAGCTCAGCTTCAATTTTGTCCTGCTTTGACTGGGAGGTAGACGACACTGTCAGTAGTGATGTGTCGGACGCGAACGAGCCGGCTCAAAGAGCCGGCTCTTTTAAGTGAACGACGGGAGCCGGCTCTTGCCCGCGAACGAGCCGTTTTTTTGTTTTTTTTGAGGGATCTAGATCGGCATGAAGGCACATTATGCAATGTGCAATGTGCACATTATCCCTCTTATTACACATGGCCACATTCTCAACAAAGTAACGACATGACTCCCAATATTAATTGAAATGCTTTTATGGATTTAGAAAAAGATTTTATTGATTTAAAAAATAGTTTTATGTATTGATTTAAATTGACATGCATCCGCTAAGAAAAGTAGTCCGTTGTTACTGTTTGAACTAACGTAGCAACGGCAGGAACTGCTTCGATAGCGTTTTTGAGGAGCTTTTTGTTTACAGATTTGAAAACATCGTTGCTTGCTTTAAAAGTAGCACAATTCATTATGTCAAACCTTGGAAAGTATCTAGATATCCCTGCCCTTATGCCAAAAGTAACTGGCAACTGAATATGTGTCGCCGTTTGATGTCTATGTCTGGACCGCTGCCTAAAAAGGAGGGTTTCTGCCCCATTACTTCTCTTCTTACTTCTATAAGAATAAAACACGGAGGACGGAGATCTCTTTTTCTCCCCCTCTTCTGACAGCCCAGCAGCTGATCTCAGAGCACGCTCCCCTCTCCTGCAGGGGGGCGTGGTCAGCTGCCTGCAGCTCACAGAATCAGCCCCCCGGGTAGTCACAGGCAATGTGGCTGAGTTTTGTGCGCGTTCTGGAAAGTGAGAGAGTAAGCTACTACGGAATCCCTTAAAGCAAAAATAAATCTGCGGAGTCTAGAAATGTTTTTAAATCGCGATTTTTCGGTTCAGCCATTTCACAAACCGTAGGAAAGTAAAAATGCAAATTAATCGTTAAAACCGAAAAAATCACCCAGCCCTACTTCAAGTAGCTTATAATGATGCCACGAGAATATTGCTGAAGAGACCTCGATGGTCTAGTGCAAGTGAAATGTTTGTGGCTGCAGGAGTCAGTACTCTCCAAGCTGTTTTAAGAAATATCATGTATAAATGTATTTGCCGGCTTAATGACTCTGATAATGAAATCCTCTTGGCCTTATCGAACATAAGGTTTAGTACTACACGCTACCAATCGCAGCTGTGTTGAGACATTGGTATAGTTGTCTCTTTGTAGGACACTGATTTAAATTATTCTTAAAGTATGAATTATTTTTACGCTGTGTATGTAATTTATTATATGTAATGTCTTGTCTTTTATCTGGACCCTGAGTCTGTAATAAAAGTTTTCATACCATAACTCACAATACCAGTACAGCACCTTAATGAGGGCGTTCGTTTCTCTCCACACGATGTGAAGTCTCTTGTTACGTGTTTGTGTGGTAATATGAAGTGTGTTTAGAGATTAGTGCAGTTATTTATTAGTGAATCAACCAAACATTGACATAAAACTGCAATTGTTGAAAATGTATTCAGTCCTTTTAATATCAAAATAAATGATCAAATTAGATGATTTGTTCTTTTCTTTGTCATATGTGATAGTTAACTAAAGTGTCCTGATAATAGCACCAGCAGTAGCATAACGTTAGACAGCAGCTGTTCCTCATCTCATGGTGTTGGTCAGTGGATGTTTGCTCAGTCCTGAGCATGAGACCTTCTGAAGTGGTACGAAGGTGGTTGTTATTTGGTGAGAAAGTAGCATGTTAAAATGGCATCAGAATGTCCTTCTGGATCTTTCTCCAGCTGTCCACCTGCTCCTGGTCCATGACCTTTGACCTCTTCCCTGTGAGTGGGAGGGTTCACAGGTAGCTGATCTCTTCTGCTTCAGGGCTTCATTCAGACTAAAATGAGCAAGCTGATAAATTGACTTTCAGTTGAGTTAGGTCCCAAGGTCAGAGGTCTTTATTACTCAAATACCACCATTTTGTATACAGCCTAATTATACAACATGCTTGAGTTGTGTTCCTTCAGTAACCATGGTAATACAGAGTATGGTTATATGGTCATCACATCTGCCAGCCGGCCCAACGTAACAAAAGAAGGCCGGAGTGAAGAACAAAAGTACTTTTTAACTGGGCTGTGTTGATGATATCCAAGACACCAGAAAGGATAGTTACCATGGTGCCAACTCGAAAGGAAGAGTGTGGTCATTGGGATGGATTGCAGGATTACACAACTTTCAAATAACATTGAGAACTGTGTGGCTTTACTTAACAAACCCTAACTAGCTAGTTTATGGGCAGGCTGAACATTTATTTTCAGTTGTTGTTAAACATATATATATATATATATATTGCCCTGAAGTATAAGAGCATCCTGATTCAAAGACAATCATTTTCCATTGGTTTCAGATTCCAGATTGTTTTTGAGCTCCTCCTCCTCATCTTTTTACTGTTCGCAAAGTAAAAGTAGTACAATTAAGTCATACATAAATGATGAAACAAGAATAAGAGGCACAGTGTGAGATTGTAACATATTGTAACATATCTTTCTCTCTTCCTCTACAGAAGAAATGGCTAATCCGTCTCCAGCAAAGAGCATGGGGGACCCTGGAATCACCCCCCTGTCTCCCTCACATACTCAGGTAACTCTCTCTCTCTCTCTGATCACATCAGGGTCTATTCTCTGTTCTCCTCATGCTTTCTGTGTGTATAATACACAAATTACAATTTACAAAATACACAACCAGTTACAGTATTTAAAAAAGTATGTGTTGCACGTATAAAGTAGTGCGATAGCAGCAAAGTGATAGTATTTTAAGTGGAAGTTCATATTGCACAGTTGTTTAAAGATGTATTACAGTAGTTAAATTGTCTTACTAAGGGATAGCAGCCATTAATAATAATAATAGTTATAAAGCGGTATAAATACATAAATATATATATATTGAATATAAGTAATGTTGCACAACAGGGGTGTTATAGTGTTGCATTACAGTCTATTTGCATGATGTGCTCACATGTTTGAAATCACATTGAATCTGTTCCTCTTCTGATAATATAGTATGTTGAGGTACAGTTTGGTTAATGCAATATCTGTCTGGCTCATATTGCATTTTGTGAATACGGCAAAAGGACTTTATTTCCTTCCATGGCATCAAAACAACAGTGTCTGGTCTGTCTGCTCGTTCCACCAATTATTCATTGTTTCCCCTCACTCGCTCAAGTATCTTAAATAGCAATGTTAGAGCACCCCAGTGGGGGGGCAGCTTCAACAGTGATAGGACACAGGCCACAGAACACATCCTCCATCACTGTGCAGCTCTACAGCCAGGCCTCAGAATGAGCTGTACATATGTCAGAGCTCGGTGTGTGTCCATGTGTGTGCTGGATGCTGGTTTGATCTTTAGCATTAAGTGATATTATTGACCTGGTCCGATGTGGTTCAGTGACCGCTTTGGACGTGATGCTGTCGATGTGTGTTGTGAATGTGATTGCATGAAGTACAGCCTATATTAGTGTGTGTGTGTGTGTGTGTGTGTGTGTGTGTGTGTGTGTGTGTGTGTGTGTGTGTGTGTGTGTGTGTGTGTGTGTGTGTGTGTGTGTGTGTGTGTGTGTGTGTGTGTGTGTGTGTGTGTGTGTGTGACCCTGCTGTTGGAGACATTCTTTGCATCTTACAATTTATTTATTACTACAATAAACAGTATTTTATTTCACTGTACAATATTTATTTGCAGATTCTGTTCTTGTCTTTCTTATTATATTTACATGTATATAGACTCCTGCGTTTACTTGGTCACTTAAAGCATTCTCTGCATTATTTAGCTTATTGAATTTATTTGTTTGTATTTACACTGAACAAAAATATAAACGCAACACTTTTGTTTTTGCTCCCATTTTTCATGAGATGAACTCAAAGATCTAAAACATTTTCTATAAACACAAAATAACCATTTCTCTCAAATATTGTCCACAAATCTGAAAGAATCTGTGATAGTGAGCACTTCTCCTTTGCCGAGATAATCCATCCCACCTCACAGGTGTGCCTTAGGCTGGCCACAATAAAAGGCCACTCTGAAACATGCATTATTGCTTTATTGGGGGGGTCTGGGGGGCTCCGAAAACCAGGCAGTATCTGGTGTGAGGGTTAGGGTTAGGGTAATGTTGTGAATCGAGTGGCCCATGGTGGTGGTGGGGTTATGGTATGGGCAGGCGTATGGTATGGACGATGAACACAGGTCACTCGATTCACAACATTACCCTAACCCTACCTTTTATTGTGGCCAGCCTAAGGCACACCTGTGCAATAATCATGCTGTCTAATCAGCATCTTGATATGCCACACCTGTGAGGTGGGATGGATTATCTCGGCAAAGGAGAAGTGCTCACTATCACAGATTCTTTCAGATTTGTGAACAATATTTGAGAGAAATTGTTATTTTGTGTTTATAGAAAATGTTTTAGATCTTTGAGTTCATCTCATGAAAAATGGGAGCAAAAACAAAAGTGTTGCGTTTATATTTGTGTTCAGTGTTACTGTGCAATATTACTTGCACATTGGTCTTGCACTATTTTATTGTTTTATTAAATGTGTTTTATTATTTCATGTATATATTTTGGTGCATTGTTGGAGGAGCTTGGGCATAAAGATGTGCATTGCCATCTCTCTACACTGTAGAGACTGTGCACATGACAATAAAGCCTAAGAATTTAATTTAATCAGCATCTCATCCTGTCCCCCCCCCCACCCCCTCCTGCAGCAGAACGACACAGACCAGGTTCCGTCGGGCCCCTCCTTCGTGGTGGTGGTAGCCATTGACTTTGGCACCACGTCCAGCGGTTATGCTTACGCCTTCACTAAGGAGCCGGAATGCATTCACACCATGAGGTAGGCCAGCACTGCAGTGCAGACACTCTGTGGGGGTGGAGCCGCATCAGCACGTGCACATCCCACCATCTTCAACATCTGAAATCCTTTGCAACTGGACATAAATCAATATTTTGTGATACCTTGTTTAAATCATAAGACCTTTAATCTCAAATATCCTAATTCAAGCTCAAACTCATATTCAAACCAAAGAGTAAAAGCATTGGCACATTTGAATTCCTTTTTTTATTAAAAGATGGGTTGTTGAAACAGTATGCTGATATCACTCAACATAAGGTATTGAAGGAAAGTATTAGGTACCATATTTCAAAAACAATAAAACTATTCCAAATGATAGACTTGTCATTGCTAACAGTGTTTTGGGTTTGCAGAGATGACACCACTTACACATAATGTAACTTTAAAAATGTGCATGTGTTAACAATGTGTCTCGCCCAGCAGGCTGTACTGAAAGCCTTGTGCTTGCTGTTATAGTTGAGCACATCTGATTAAAACATTTGAGCACAGAAACCACCTCTAGAACCGGACTAAAGGATGGTAGATTTAGAGTTACAGAGTACAGTGCCTGAGAATTCACACAGAAACCTAGGTTCTTGAGAACATCTTCTAGGATGATAAATTATTAGTGAAAACAGCTGAACTCTGAGTCGCATGCCCCCTCAGGGCCAGGCACCACAGGGTTACCAGCTGACAGCAGTTTACTTCAATGACTCACGTGTGATTCTTCACATGCTTGGCATTCTCTCGAGAGCTGCATTGTGGGATTTAGTGATTTAGTTCAAAAGAAATGGAGGCACATACACTTACAAACAAATAAAGCAGGCATGGGTCAACACCAGGCTCTATTTGAGACAACCCCTAAAGATATCTACATCATTCAGAAAAGAAGCACATTGGTTGAGCCTGTGTTATATTTAGTTTTTCTTCTCAAACGTCATCATTGCGAAACGTGTTGAGGTGGACGTGAGTTAGCCACCTTAAAGTCACTACGTTTCAAAACATAGGAAGGGTAGGGATTTAGAACATAATTACTAATACTAATACCATTTGTTTTTATACTTTAAACATTCCATATGTATCCAAACCAACAGAAACTCACTTATATCTTGTGATTTTAAAAGTAAGTTAAAAAGCATTATATTCTTTAATACCTTTAAAGAGGAAATATCCCACACAGGACTTGGTACTTTGCCTCAGGAACTCCCTCTCACACCAGTCATGGTCTCTGACTATCATAAGAAACAGAATGAGATATTTTAAGTGTTACTAGATGTGCAGTTAAACAGATCCAGCTGCTCTGCTGGAATCCTTACAAAAACAAGAGCTGGACCGAGGCGTCCTGGGTCCTGTCAGGGTTTACGTTTCTAGCAAGGAATCCTTGAAAAGCTGTATCAGACGGGGGGGGGGTGTTCTGGGTGCTGGTACCAGACATTCCTCATACTATATACTGAACATTAGCATTCACCTGCTGGCCTCACGTGTTGTGAGGGAAACAAATGATCCAGAAACCTGCTGGAGTCACAGCTCCTCATCTCCTCAAAACCTCACAGGGATGCAGCTTCCATCTGGTGTATTCTTTGCATTGAAAACACTGAAAACACTGAAACATTGACTTTAATTAAAGGTGGGGTAGGTCATTTTGAGAAACCAGCTGGAGTGCGCTAGAATTTGAAAATACACAGCCGGAAAAAATCTGCCACTTCCTTCCAGAGCCCCTCCTCCAACACACAGGAACGCACACATGACCAATGAGGGCACGAGATCAGTGTGTGCACAGATGGAAGGCTGACAGGCAGGTAGGCCATCCAGTTACTTTAGCCGGGTCAGATGATTGGTCGTGCTTTTTACAGTACTACGGTGTTATTTATTGTCAACGCATTTACATTTGAATGTATTCATTGCTATCGGGATGTTAAGAGCACTCCACGGAATATAACAAAAAGTGTTTCTGAAATAAATGACATACCCCACCTTTAAGTGTATTATGTCAACAAATAAAAACTGTACTAGGGTAGTTGAAAGCAATATATGTTGTATTAAACTTGGTATTATTGCTTTCAACTATGCAAATACAGTTATGTGACATTTGATGACATAATACATTTGATTAAAGTAAACGTTTCAGTTTTTCAGAGTACATTTTTTGATAGTTGGCCTTCTCATAGAAAAAGACACATTTCACTCAGTGTATGCTTCAGTGAGGTGCATGATTCAGTATAGTTGTTTGCTTCCACCCTAATCTGGACAGGCTGCTGGCGTGTTGCTGGTGTTCTGACCTAAAGGATAGGGCTGCCATCAAGTCTGTCCCACAATACATCCAGCTGCTCTTAATCTTTCAAATCCCTTTAAGCGTCACAAATATGAAGTTGTGTTTTTAAAATAGAGGAATGATTGTCCTGGAGAACCTGTGCTGAGTTCTGTTACCATACCTGTACGGCTTTGCTGTGTGTAGTTTGAGTAAAGTTTATTGCATTCATTTGTTTTGCAGACGGCCAATTGTCTGCAGTTATGCATATTACAATCTGAAAACCCTCCGGATAACAGTGTGGCCTTTAGCCTGTGGAGGCAGGGGCCAGTGGACATCAGTACAACACTTCCTGTCTGTGCGCCGCTTACTGCTCACAGCCGTCTTACTGCTCACAGCCGTCTTACTGCTCACAGCCGTCTTACTGCTCACAGCCGTCTTACTGCTCACAGCCATCTTAACATCTTTAATCTTAGAATGGAGTTGGAGTTGACAGACTACAACCGGATGATTTCATTGTTAGGGCATAAAGAGCTAAATCCTCGTCAGTCAGTCAGTACCCAATGAGATCTGAGGTTTCATTTCTGCCAATGCTTTCCTTTTTGTTTTGCTCTCCAGATGGACCTGCATTTAACCATAGACTGCTCTATTAAGCAATGCTAATCGAACTACAGACAGGAACCAGACACCTTTAACGTTGCCTCCTCATTCTGCAATCATATCTGTTCATATGGATTATTAGTATTGTGCCAAGAAAGTAGATAAACAATGTCTTGTGAGTGTAGCCAATGTGTTGCATGGTGCTTGAGCTCTCTGCAATGGAGGAGATCAAATAAAACATATCGTTTTTTCTATGGGGTGTAGATCTGTTCTCCAATTTGCCAATCACAGTCAGGGACAGATCAGTAATATTTTTTAAATAATGACATTTATTTAAGCAAGACTGTAACTTTTAAATTAAGAAATAATTGTCCTCTTACAAAGGAAAAGCTATATTCCTCAAAGAAAGACAGTTGTTTCCTGTGCTGTCGTCCTGTATGTTGGTATGTGAGAGAACAGCCGTTGTACATTATATGTTTACAGTTGATTGAAATAAAAAAACATAAAGGACAATATAGTATTATGATTGCTGTAATACCCACATGTACTGAGCAGACTAAGATAGCATGAGATACAGAAACACACACCAACAGAGAGTTGGAGGCAGATGACACAGAGCAGAGTGAGAACAGACAGCAGCGTGACTGTCCCTGTTATTCTGGACGGACATGGAGGAGATATCCCAGTTGCTAGCAGTTCCATCCCAAACGAGTTCCTCTTCACATCAGGTGCTCTTAGTGAGATGGCCCCGCCTTTCCCTCATGCACCTCTCCCAAGGAACATATGACTAATAATAGCTGACCTCCATTTATCCAGAAATACTGTGGTGTCTCAATTAGCCTACAAGAGAGGATCGTGGTTATCCTGACACAATGTAATGACCGACTTGCCCCAAATACAAGTGTTCACGAGTAAACTATGGATGTTACAGAAAGCATGAACTGAAATCACTTTGCATATAGGTCGTAATAGATGCTTATTTATATGTGCATTTCATGGTCAGAAGTTGGTGGTTTCAACAGCCTAACGATTATCCATGACAATGTTCAAAAAGTCTTTATTTGACTACCAGGAAAACAGAAATACAGATTTATGGTACATAAATAATAACTGACTTTCTCGCAGGCGTTGGGAAGGCGGGGACCCTGGTGTGTCCAATCAGAAGACTCCAACCACCATCCTGCTGACTCCAGACAGGAAGTTCCACAGCTTTGGTTATGCTGCCCGTGACTTCTACCATGACCTGGACCCCAGCGAGTCCAAACAGTGGCTCTATCTGGAGAAATTCAAAATGAAGCTCCACACTACTGCAGTAAGGACACACACACACACACACACTGTTCACACACACACAGCATAGCAGTCAGGCATGCCAAGCAGCGGTCCCATCACAGCCCATCCTCAGCACCTTGCCCCAGGTCGATGCTGCAGCACCTCTTCCTCCTGCTTGCTGTGTGTTGTATGCCAGTGGCTGTTGTGCCAGGTCCCTGCCTCTCGGTCTGCTGTGGTGTTGTAATAGATGGACAGATGATTTATTTATCACTGGATCAAACACATGTTCAAACATAAAATGTAGGTTTTACAATGACATCTATGCATACTGGGAAGTCTCTGCAGTCCTAGTAGTGTTTACTGTACACATCTGTACAAAAAAAAGGTTCAGCTAATTTTTCATTTGATCTCAATCTACATTTTAAAAATAACTAATTATAGCTGCAGTTGCACTATATTTTAATTTAAAGTTGTTGTGATGATGTTGTTAATGCTGCTTAGGCTCCACCCTTAACAACCTATGGAGAATCACCAAGCATTCAGTACGTAGGAGGGGGCGATATGACTGATGATCAGCCATCCGTCTACCCGTAGCATAACTATGGTATTATAATGTTCAAACCCCATGTACAGACCCAACCAACAATACATGTATCCTACTATCAAGTACTGTGTACTGTGTATCCATAGCTTGTTCTTCCCATGTTCCTGTACTACCATGAACAAACCCTGGCATGTATTTGATATTAATCCCACTTACACTAATTCATTGCCAAACAAACTCAAATGATATCAACTGAACAGATGTCATAACAACTGCTCTAATACAGTTTGAGTTACATTTGATAAGAAGTGCACTGGCCTGCTGCTTTTCAATCACTCAGTCTATTTACATGTGAGCTCATTTAAAGATTGACATCCTTATTCAATTCTGAGTGTCACAGACATGTAGGTTAGTGAAACTATTGAGATATACAGTAAAACATTTGATATTTTCATGAAGTTTGTTAATGATGAGAAAAGTATAGAATGACAAAAGACTTAACCTTAATGATGGAAAAAGAGGAAAGGTTACTGGGTCACTAATGGTGCTTTTCCACTGCAGCACGTAGCCCGGCCCACTAGGGGTAGTTCCGGCTCTGGGCTATTTTTTCACCTTTTTTCTGGCCCTCCAAAATCGAGGTTCTTACCGGGCCAACACCGGGCCAACACCGGGCCAACACCGGGCCAACACCGGGCCAACACCGGGCTGAATATGCTAAACTAGTGACGTAAACACTCTCGACTGCTGAATGGTCAGAGAGAATCGCTGGGCTACAACTACAACAACATGAACATACCGTGATTTAATTGTAATGTGGATGAAGCTACTTTACATTTGTATGCGGATGATACTGTGATGTATTGTGCAGGTCCCTCCATTAAAGAGGCTGGTGTTAAATTACAGGCTGTTTTAACACTATTCAGACTCAGCTCTCTGAAGTAAAGCTTCTTTTAAATGTGGATCAAACCAAGGTAATGCTCTTTCTAAAGCTAAAAGACACCAGAGCCTGTTTTAGATATTGTAACTACGCAAGGAACAAAACTTGAAGTTGTTGCCTGTTACAAATACCTTGGTATCTGGCTTGATGATTGTCTCTCTTTTAAACTCCATGTCAATAACCTGCTGAAAAAACTGAGGGTTAGGCTAGGTTTCTTTTTCAGAAACAAGTCCTGTTTCTCGCTTGAGGCCAGGAAAAGGCTCTGTGACCTTTGACCTGTGCTGGACTCTGGGGATCTGGTCTATATGAATGCACCTGCCAATTACCTGAGCAAATTAGATGCCGCCTATCACAGCGCTCTGAGATTTGTCACAAATTGTAAAGCGCTTACTCATCACTGTACACTGTATACCAAGGCGGGTTTACCATCACTCTCTGTACGGAGGCTCAGTCACTGGTACACGTTTATCTATAAAGCTTTGTTGGTAAACTCCCGTATTATATCTGCTCTCTGATCACACACACAGAGCTGCACGCAGCTATTGTCTGAGGTCACATGATGTGGTCTTGTTAGATGTGCCAAGAGCAAGGACTGTCTTAGGTGAGACAGCTTTTATGTGCGCAGCTCCACTTGCTTGGAACAATCTTCAGCAAGAATTGAAGCTGAGCAATCAAATTCCTCTGCATGTTTTTAAAGCTAGGCTAAATGAAATGCTTGCTGATACTATGGGCACTTGTAAATGTCTATAACTATGTATCCTGTAAATATAATGTATAATGTCCTTTATTGTTTTATGTCTCATGTGGAACCTGTATGCTGCAGGTCTCCCTTGAAAAGAGATCTATGATCTCAATGGGACCAATCTGGTTAAATAAAGGTTTGAAATGAAATGTAATACACATTTCAAAATGATGCCGAAGTAACAACACACTGATACCGGTTAGTACATCTCGGTGTTTTCTGAATGGAGATCGGATCGATCAGGCTAAGCTAACGCTGTAAATGCTCCGACCGTCCACACTCACAACAACGGCCTCCAGACATAAATAAAGCAGCGTCTGTGTTCGCCATGACGCAGGCAGTCTGTGGTTTGGACTTGTTTCACTTGTGTCTAGTTTCTGAGCAGACATGAGGAGCTGTAGCTCTGAGGGCTAACGGCTAGCGGCTGATGTTTTGGTTTTGTGGTTCGCATTGAAGATGACGTCACGGCAGTTTTACGCAGCATCGCTCCGCCTACACTGCGTTACTATAGTTACTGCCCCAGCTACTAAACTGTAATGGAAACGCAGCATAAAGTAAGCCTGGCCTACCAAGCACTGAGCCGTGCTAGGTCCTGCAGTGGAAAAGCGCCTTTAACCATTAAGAATCATCCCATGAATATGTGATGGCCGCCTGGCTGCTGGCTGCGGAGAGACGCCGTCTGGCAACTGGCTGAGCAATGTCACATATATGTACGCTCCTCAAAGAGGATATATGAAGTGTATTTCCAGACCTCATGCATATACTTTTCTGCTGAAGTTCTGATTTCATGTCCTTTTTTAAACTCTAATGTTGATGTTTTCTTCCTGCACTCAGAATCTGTCCATAGAGACAGACCTCCACGCAGCCAATGGGAAGCGAGTGAAAGCTATTGATATCTTTGCATATGCATTGGCCTTCTTTAAGGAGCAAGCCATTAAGGTAACACACCTCTGTCTTCACTTCCGAATCCTTTGTTGTAAACATACACAACAACATTTATTTTTGATATTCTTAATCTACAATGTACATAGTGTGTATCATGTGGGCTTAATCCCAGAATGACCCCTGACGTTAATAATGACTTATCTTGTAATATAGGCTACGAGTATGCAGGCGTGCTAAATGTGTCCCAGCTCAGGGGACCTGTCCTGCATCACAGGGACGTGTCGCACCGGTTCGCTAACCTGTTGGTGTGTTTCCTGTTCCTGCCGCAGGAGCTGAGCGATCAGACCGGTGGAGACTTTGACAACAATGATGTGAGATGGGTCATCACTGTTCCTGCCATCTGGAAAATGCCTGCAAAGCAGTTCATGAGAGAGGCTGCTTATAAGGTAGGCGGAGAAGCTGTGTATGCCTGTTTACAGACTCCACATTGTAACCATATGGTGAGGATGGCTGACTTCAGCTCCAATGGTGTGTGTTAGATCAGCACTGCAGAGAGAGGGGCGTGCTTGCTGTTATGTGTGACGCCACATCCAGCGCCCTTCAGACGGCAGAGGACACAGGGAGGCAGCAGTCCGTATAGAGAGAGAGAAAAGGAGGAAGGAGAACTATTGAAAGTTGTAACGTGGGTAGTTTTGCAGCACGCTAGACCAGAGAATTAGTTTGTAAATACTTTTTATTTTATTTATAGTTTTGTGAAGGTAGTAGCCTTTCAACAACACTGCAAAAAGGGCTGGCAAAAGATGATTGGAAGTGGTTTGATACAGGTAGACATTCAGCTCAGTGAGCTGCTGCATGATACATGTCCGCTGTGAGTGTGTTCTCCGTCCAGAGGTGGCAGTAGAGAGCCTCTCAACCCTTACAGGGCAAGCTTGTGTTAGCTCGGTGGTGGTCTGAGGCGGGGAGTGTGCATCCTTCACTGCATCATTATGTTAGCTGATGAATCTGAGCAGTCAAATATACTTTTTGTTTTTCTCTTGGAAACTGAGATATTTATAATAATTCCAGTGAAATAAAGATTAAAGTGTTATAAATCGATACTTCACTGCACATGTGTTTATGAGTATTCAGTCAGTAGGGGCTTGGACTGTGAGCTGTAGGGTCGCCGGTTCAAGTCCCCGAACAGACTTAAAACATGGAGTGTGGACTGCTACTTAGAGAGGTCCCAGTTCACCTCCTGGGCCCTGCCGTGGTGCCCTTGAGCAAGGCACCGGACAACCAATGACGAGTTCTGTTTTTGATAGAGAACATTTGATCTGCCCAGCCCTCTGCTGGGGAACAGCTCGGGGTCCGTGCACCCAGGGTTAGGTGTGGTATTGATAGTACCACACATGACAACCTGACTATTATAACAAGCCTTGTCACAACCCACAACTATGGCAGAGCTAAGGGGAACTTTGCTTAGAAACAATAGATTGTTAAGCTTTTCTCTTATTGGTTTCTGCGACTCTCTTCCCCGATGATATCATCCTGTTGTCCTATTCACATCCCTAGCGTGTGAGCTAAAATGGGGGAAAGAGAAGGGTGTGGGTGCAGAGGAGGGCGAGGCGAGCTTTCAGCCGCTCTGCACTGGCGCTGGAGGCAGGATGGAGGGATGAGCTGACAGAGGATGTGAGTGAGGTGGAGACACAGTGAAGAGGGGAGGGGTGTCTGCAGTGACTCAGCATCAGGCAGTAAGGATCATCTGATTGGCTGCTCAGGGAGGACACGTCATCCATCAGCGCTCTGGGGCTGGGACACCACCCACAGCCCTTCTCTCTTTTAATCCACCCCTAAAACCAACATAACCGCAATTGTGATCATATCTTATGACATTGTGTTCCTCATGTGTGGTGCTGTACAGCAACACATCAACTCTGCTAGTTCTAGAAGTATAATGCTGTTGTATATAACATGACTGCAAGAGTTACAAAGTTATGGGACAAATACTTTCATTCTGGTTTCATATTGGACATCGTGGTTTTACATTCAGTACGGTTAGCTATGAACAGTGTGCGTTTAAAATGCTAATATCTTTCTTGGATTTTGGGGAGATAAAAACAAATAAATGTGTTGTGTCATAAAAAGAAAATGATTGACAAGCTGTTAGGGTACATCAAAGGGATTTGTACTTTATAAGAAGAGCTCAGCTTTGTTCTTGGTGATCTCTTGAATCATTGTCACGAATGGCACTTAATTAGCAGAAACAGTAACAAGTGTTTATAAATGAACTTCTCATCCAAATGAATTCTACAGTGAGTAGGCATATCTACGAAACAGAATGCCGTAGTTCCTAAGAAGAAACATATAGCAGTAGCATTGGTTAGCATAGCTGGTGTCACTTTGTTGACAGCCCTTGTTGCACTTGCAAGTGAAGTCTGACAAACACTCTGATCCAAAGCGCCTCAGGGCACAGAGCTGCTTAGTGCACATGACACGTCACGTGTTCAGTCATGGTGTGTCCGTGTTAGCCATGTCATTAGACTGGTCTGGGAGGAAGTTGGGGTCAAGTTTAGAAATGTGAGTCATGTGCGGTAAATATATTTTACCCGTTTAATATTCATCGCTAAGTTAACGTAGTGCAGCACAAGCAAGCACACGAACAATAACATCAACAACTATTGTGTTTTGTGGTTGCAGTAGAAACAATAATAAGAAAAGCCTTAAACAAAAGCATACACACCTGTCGTGGCATCCGAGGTTTCCTCTTGCCGCGACAGAGCGGGTTGACGACACGCAATCCAAAGCAATAAGCAGTCGAAGGCTTCAGTCGAAAAATGTAATTTATTAACAAAAAAGTATTGACTTAAATAGTCTCAAAATAACAAATCTAAATCAATATTTCGGCGATATACTTTCTTATATAAACTATACTTTGCAGTCCAATTTGCAAAACTAATTTCTGTTCACAATTTGCGGTGGAAAAGCTGTTCCGCTCCCCGTCTCATCGGGTCTCAGCGCCCGCGGCGGTGCTCACTTACCTCACTTAAAGAAACACTGGAAGGTTCAAGGAAACAGATCCTATTTACGATTTGAAATGAACAATCATTTCATCAAAAGATATTCACCATGGTAATATAAACAACCCTCCAGACAGCGCTGGGCATCTGAGCCCAGCAGCATGTTCACGTGTTTCTCTTGTTCCTCCCTTGTGTAGTCTGGTCTGGTGAGCCGTGAGAACCCTGAGCAGCTGATCATCGCCTTGGAACCCGAGGCAGCATCCATCTATTGCCGCAAGCTCCGCCTCCACCAGATGGTGGACCTGGGCACCAACACCACCCAGAACGGCTGCAGCCCCACTGAGAGTGTGGGGTGCGCAGTCACCCAAGGTGATTAGGTGGTGCTGACTGTCTGCACACGTGATGTCTCACCCATGAAGCTGCACACACCATTAGACCATGCCTGTCCTGCAGATCGTTCTGAATGTGTGCATCCTTACAGTCTGGAAGTACTGACCATGTAACATTTCTTTCTCCTGTTGAATGCTGTTCCATCCGTAGTTTCTCCAGGTCATGGTAAACATGCTATCTTTTTTCATTCAGACACAAAATGCATGACTTTATGTTTATTTCCAACCATCACATTTTAGCTTGATTTGGCTTCTTTTACAAGTTCTACAAGTTATCCTACACAAACAAGTGTTTCTTACATTATTAATACTTCACATCTCTGACTTTGTTACTGGCCTGAATGTCCCCCAGCTGCCTGTGGGCTGTGTTGAGTCTGTGTGTGTCAGGCAGAGGACAGAGGCACGCAGTCACTCTGAGTCAGTCTGTACGTCTGTCCGTGCATCCCACTCCCACTCAGGATGCACTGTGGCAGAGTCCTGGGGAGAGCATCAGAGTGTGGACATTAGTCATGGATCAGGTGCTCTGTTGCAGCTGGTCCCCAGTCAGTGCAGTACATGGAGCTCGATCTGTTTGCCTGTTCACTACCATGCACTTCATGGTGACCATCGGAGGAGGTTTCAGATCAGAAATAAAAGAAGAGTATTAGTGGCAGGTTGCTGTAAACATCAACACCAGATCTGATGAAAAGCATATCTCTTTCTCCAAACGAAGCTTTGTAATGTCTGCTGAGGTGGAGACATCTCCCCGAGGTGTCTCCCACATGTTCACACTAGTTGGGGGATTCAAGGGGAGTCTTCCTTCTGAAGGGCTTTAAGGACAGAGGATGCTGTGTGCTGAGCATACTGTAAAGCCTCCCAACGCCAATGCGTACCTTGTGATATTGGCCTGTATAAATACATGGGATTGACCTCATGTCCTTCTGCCTCTGGAACAACTTGCCCCTCTCTCATGCCCTCTGCAGAGCTGTGAGAGTCCTGTATGGTCCCTCTGTGTAGGGGAAGTGTCCCTCTGACATGACCTCCTGTCAGCTCTTCCTGCTGCCCTTGGCCACATCCCTAACACATGTTCCCACGCGCCCTAATGCTCTCCGTAACAATCTACTGATTTAGGTGAAGTTGACTTTCCTTGAGTTCAAGTGTTTGTTGTCACACGTCAGTTTCACTGCACGGTAACACTGGGCACTCTCTATGCTCTCTACATCTATACGTATGGATCACTGGGCTCTCTCTATGCTCTCTACATCTATACGTATGGATCACTGGGCTCTCTCTATGCTCTCTACATCTATACGTATGGATCACTGGGCACTCTCTATGCTCTCTACATCTATACGTATGGATCACTGGGCTCTCTCTATGCTCTCTACATCTATACGTATGGATCACTGGGCACTCTCTATGCCTCTACATCTATACGTATGGATCACTGGGCTCTCTCTATGCTCTCTACATCTATACGTATGGATCACTGGGCACTCTCTTATGCTCTTCTACATCTATACGTATGGATCACTTGGGCACTCTCTATGCTTCTCTACATCTATACGTATGGAGTCACTGGGACTCTTCCTAGCTCTCTACATCTATACGTATGGATCACTGGGCTCCTCTCTATGATGCTCTACATCTATACGTATGTAATCACTGGCACTCTCTATGCTCTCTACATCTATACGTATGGATCACTGGGCACTCTCTATGCTCTCTACATCTATACGTATGGATCACTGGGCACTCTCTATGCTCTCTACATCTATACGTATGGATCACTGGGCTCTCTCTATGCTCTCTACATCTATACGTATGGATCACTGGGCTCTCTCTATGCTCTCTACATCTATACGTATGGATCACTGGGCACTCTCTATGCTCTCTACATCTATACGTATGGATCACTGGGCACTCTCTATGCTCTCTACATCTATACGTATGGATCACTGGGCACTCTCTATGCTCTCTACATCTATACGTATGGATCACTGGGCTCTCTCTATGCTCTCTACATCTATACGTATGGATCACTGGGCACTCTCTATGCTCTACATCTATACGTATGGATCACTGGGCACTCTCTATGCTCTCTACATCTATACGTATGGATCACTGGGCACTCTCTATGCTCTCTACATCTATACGTATGGATCACTGGGCACTCTCTATGCTCTCTACATCTATACGTATGGATCACTGGGCACTCTCTTTATGCTCTCTACATCTATTACGTATGGATCACTGGGCACTCTCTATGCTCTCACATCTATACGTATGGATCACTGGGCCACTCTCTATGCTCTCTACATCTATACGTATGGATCACTGGGCACTCTCTATGCTCTCTACATCTATAGTATGGATCACTGGGCACTTCTCTATGCTCTCTACATCTATACGTATGGATCACTGGGCATCTTCTCTATGCTCTCTACATCTATACGTATGGATCACTGGGCACTCTTATGCTCTCTACATCTATACGTTATGGCATCACTGGGCACTCTCTATTGCTCTCTACTCTATACGTATGGATCACTGGGCACTCTCTATGCTCTCTACATCTATACGTATGGATCACTGGGCTCTCTCTATGCCTCTCTACATCTATACGTATGGATCACTGGGCTCCTCTCTATGCTCTCTACATCTATACGTATGGATCACTGGGCACTCTCTATGCTCTCTACATCTATACGTATGGATCACTGGGCTCTCTCTATGCTCTCTACATCTATACGTATGGATCACTGGGCACTCTCTATGCTCTCTACATCTATACGTATGGATCACTGGGCACCTCTATGCTCTCTACATCTATACGTATGGATCACTGGGCACTCTCTATGCTCTCTACATCTATACGTATGGGATCACTGGGCACTCTCGTATGCTTCTCTACATTATACGTATGGATACACTGGGCAATCCTCTCTATGCTCTCTACATCCTATACGTATGGATGACACTTCGGGCCTCTCTAGCTCTCTAACATCTATACGTATGGATACACTGGGCACTGCTCTATGCTCTCTACATCTATACTGTATGGATCACTGGGCTCTCTCTATGCTCTCTACACTATACGATATTTGGATCACTGGGCATGGCTACCTCTTATGCTACTCTACATCTATACGTATGGATCACTGGGCACTCTCTATGCTCTCTACATCTATACGTCTATGGCATCAATGGGCTCTCTCTATGCCTCTACTACATCTATACGTATGGATCACTGGGCACTCTCTATCGCTCTCTACATCTATACGTATGGATCCTACTGGGCCACTCTCTAGGCTCTCTACATCTATCCGTATGATCACTGGGGCACTCTCTATGCTCTCTACACTACTATACGTATGGTCACTGGGCACTCTCTATGCTCTCTACATCTATACGTATGGATCACTGGGCTCTCTCTATGCTCTCTACATCTATACGTATGGATCACTGGGCTCTCTCTATGCTCTCTACATCTATACGTATGGATCACTGGGCTCTCTCTATGCTCTCTACATCTATACGTATGGATGTGCTGATGTGGTGATCTTTCTCTAATTGTAATGATCTAGCTGATCTTGAAAGTATGCATTATGGTTTTAATAAGTCATTCTAGGATGAGAGTGTGCCACTGTGCACCTCAGCTTGCTGCTTGCCTCATGCCCTCCTGAGCCCCACAGCCTCTCCCTGCAGAGCTTCCTCACACTCACCAGAACCTTCTTTCTCTCTGTTAACAAGCAGCCAAGGAGCATGTGCGGCGCAACCGGCAGAGCCGCACCTTTATGGTGGAGAACGTCATCGGGGAGCTCTGGGCGGAGCTGGAAGAAGGTAGAGTCCTTCTCCTTGTGCACCTCTCTCCTCTTCCTGTCCTCTCGGGTTAACACTGTTTCCTTTGCTGCCAATCTTTCTTCTTAGGTACTAACTTTAGATATTACTGAAATAGAGCATTTTGTTTCTTTGAGGAACTGTAATAATCTGGAGGAAATGTAATTGTTACAGAAAGGCGCTGAAGGCCATCATTTTGAAAAGTGTGTTGCTTTCTTTACTTCCAAAGTCCTGGATGACGAACTACAGTTTAGTTCATGCTGGGTTCTTCTTCACTGTTATGAGACCGAGCTCAGCTGTGACTAGTGCTGCGTACCTGGACTCACATTCAGGTTCAGGTCCGGACTCAAGTCCAGAGGTTCAGGTTCAGGTCCGGACTTATAAGTCCGGACCTGAACCCATGGCTTGTGTCAAGTTGTGTGAGTAACTAAAGTGAACTTATTGTGAGCTAATTATCAATTGAAAATTAACTCATAATCAACTCAAATTCAAACTCATCAGGTTTATTGTGCTCCCTTCCAACTTGTGTCTACATTTCTCTACAAAGTACAAATGTGCCACTTAGTCTACAAATGACTCATGACAGCAACTACAGTGAACTACTACAAAGTTCAAACATTTATTTCATTTACCAAACTAAAGTAACCAAACAGTCCCTGAGCTGACTGAGCCTAAATCCCTAAAACGTTGCTGAAAGGTAGAGTGTAGAGTAGACTATACGCATCACACTGTTACACGCCTAATATACAGTATAGGCTACACTCTAGTGACTGTACAGTCAGAGTGTACTGTACTGTCTGTGCACCATGTATTTTCTACAACTCTACAATACATACTGTTAGAAATTAAAATCAATGTTGATATGGCGTAATTTTGAATTAAAAACACTAATTTAAATCACTTTTATTCTGAAAAAACCGAAAGTTCACACTATTAACTTAAAACTTTTATTCTGAAAATTCTTCACTTCCGGTTAGCATTAGCATGTGGCGAAATTCTACGTTTTCAAACCGTAAATCGAAGGTGAAATGACATGTGATGTTGTACACTGAGCACACTGGGATTAGCACTCATTTATTGACGCTGAATAACGTGTATCAGGGAATGTTTAAATAACCACAGACACCAGAATCTACGTAAGTGCTAGTTTTTTTGCGAGTCCAAGTACCGGTTCCTGACGTTCCGGTTTTAACCGGACTTGAACCGAAACTTTTTACAAGTCCAGTACCGGTTCGGCGTACCGGTACGCAGCACTAGCTGTGACTGATCAGTCTGCTGAGTTTCTCCACACTGACTTGAACTTGTGTTCCTTTCTACCTGCATGCTCGCTCTGCTGTCAGTTCCACGCTCACCGACCCGCCCACTCAGCTGACAGAAGCAGCATACACCCTTTTTCCTCATTTCAGTAATACAGTTATAATAACAAAACATCCCTTCGATCCTTTCAGTGAAAGAGATTTGTTTTGGTTAAATACAGATGTAACTCGTACTACTTGAGTCCCCGCATTTAGCTGAAGTTCTGTTACATGTAGTTTGACTGCGTAAATCATGTCCAAAGTGCCCCTTGTCTTAGCTAAAGCCCCTTAAGAGTCTGGGTCACTACCCCTGCACCGTGCTGCTCACACTGCAGCCCAGAGAGGACGCAGGACTCGTACAGAGTAGATCAGAGGCAGCGAGGGAGCTGCTAGATGAGAAGCATTGATGCACATGACTGACAGCACCCCCCTCTGTGCAGGAGACCGTTACGTGGTGGTGGACTGTGGAGGAGGAACCGTGGACCTGACTGTCCATCAGATCCGTCTCCCAGAGGGACATCTGAAGGAGCTCTATAAGGCCTCAGGTAAGACCACTCCATCTGGTCTCTTATACATCTGTATTAACAAGGACCATGCATACAAATACATTCATCTTTAAGAGAGAAGAGATGCTAAAAGCTAGATAATAGATAAAAAGCAGTTCCTGAAGGAACACACATAACAGACATCACCACAGACCAACCTGATCTCACCACAATGCGTGGTGGACTCACGCACTTTGTTACATTTGCGTGTCGGCACCACGCAAACAACGCCAATGTAAAGTGAATGAGGCTCCTTTGTCGAGGTTTTGATATTTGTAACACAAAAGCGATGGAAAAACCCCATAGAAACACAGAAAAGATGGCCTTAACATGACCCAGTCGTCTAGTAGTTAATAAAAAACAATAATATCAAAACAAAATATTACTACTAACTTTATTGTGAAATTAAAACAGAACGGTAAAAGAATAGTTTCCGGTGTATTCTGATGCCCGATCTCTGTAGATAAATAAAGAACTAAGACAGATGTGTAATATTGAATGCAGCCGAACCATTTATTACAATGCATTCATGTGATGACTATCAAAGAGTAAAGCAAGCACTGCTGAATAAAGTATGATTTATCTTTTGAAACGTTTTCATATGGAATGCAGTTGGAGGTCATCCAATCACAGAGCTTGAGGACTGATCACGTTTGTCAAGCTAAGCACATGGTGTAGTCCCAAACGATAGCTGAGGATTCTGGGTAGTGTAGTGTCTTCTGCCATCGAAAAACTCAGAAAAAATCTTTGTTTCTCCGAATCGAAGGGGAAAAATACAAAAGCATTGTACACAATTCAAACCAATCAATGTTGTGTAATCAACAAGGACAATTTGGTGTTTTTTAGTCGATGAGTAGTGCAGATATCACTGTAAAATCAATCGACAGTAAGGGGAATACTTACTTCCGGGTGTACAATTCTCCGTTATCCAATGGGAATGGACGCTCGTAATACAATACAGGGGACATGATCTTTATCTTTTAAATAACGTTAACTAAAGGGAACAATCTATTTGACACAGCTGAAGCTCTGGCCTTCCTTAAAAACTAACTAATGCATTACCCACAATGCAGTGTTTTTTGAGAACACAAATTCGTAACTAATGTAATTTTTACATTCTGACGAAAAATATAAATGATTATGAATACAAATAAAATAAAAGAAGCCTCCCGTGAGTTACTACAAGCTATAAAGTAGATTTAAAAAACGTTGTATAGAATAAAAGCTCACTGCGGGACGTTGTAGAAATGCGTGTGTGCACCACGACAAAGGAGCCTCATTCACTTTACATTGGGCTTGTTTGCGTGGTGCCGACACGCAAATGTAACAAAGTTCGTGAGTCCACCACGCATTGTGGTGTTAAGGAGTCGTGGTGGAGTCACGCATTCTGGTGAGATCAGGTTGACACAGACATATCAAATATAAATACTAGTACATTTGCCAATAGAAATATCATTTTACCATTCATTTAAAATCTCAAATTACAGTAAAGTTGGCAAGACTGGTTTCCCAAAATCAATGATGGCCGTAAATGAGAAAACTGATTGTGAAAGGCAGAGGGATAAATCTGCACTTAGAGCAGATCGTGAGGTTCTCCCCATATGTTCAGAGCGGACGTGGAAAAGCTTCTCAAAGGTGGTGTGGTGGTATTAAATTCCAATTGAATTTTTAAGAACAGAATGAGATTGTCAAAGCTGAGGAGATTGTATTTGGACAATATATCGCAGTTAATGTGTTTTAATGATGTTTTATCAAAAAGGTGTAAGGCTTGTTTGAAAAGAATCTGAAGCAGTTTGGGCACAGTCTTTCTTGCCTGAGACCAGCAGGTGATACAATATTGGAGATGTAAGAAAATCATGGTGTGTTTTTGATGCTTCTATTGTACTGAGTCCCAGTCTCACAGGACCCCTCTCTTCCCAGGCGGTCCCTATGGCTCCATTGGCATTGATTATGAATTTGAGAAGCTGCTGTGTAAGATCTTTGGCCAGGATTTCATCGACCAATTTAAGATCAAGAGACCAGCAGCCTGGGTGGACCTGATGATCGCGTTTGAGTCCCGGAAGAGGGCGGCGGCCCCCGAGAGAACCAACCCACTCAACATCAACCTGCCCTTCTCCTTCATCGACTACTACAAGAAGTTCAGGGGCCACAGCGTGGAACATGCCCTGCGCAAAAGCAAGTGAGT
Source organism: Pseudochaenichthys georgianus (assembly GCF_902827115.2). Lineage (NCBI taxonomy): Eukaryota > Metazoa > Chordata > Actinopteri > Perciformes > Channichthyidae > Pseudochaenichthys > Pseudochaenichthys georgianus. Next base: position 1,993,167 of record NC_047517.1, read on the forward strand.
ACACACCAGAACCCAGAGACCTGTCCCTGACATATTAAATAGATCAGTATAGTAAGATGGAGCACTATCGTTATGTCAACACACAGCTGATCTGTCTGGATCATAAGGAAGGCCTGATGAGATCACAGTGTGCATCTTTCACACAGCATAATGATGGTTTTCTATATGAGGGTCTTATTTAGAGTCAAATTGAGAATAAACCAAGATTTGCTTTAGGGCGGGGCTACCTAGTTATTGACAGGTTGCTACCACAGTGTGTGGAATCATCTTTTGACTTTGACACTTCCACAGTGAGTTTTCACTTCATCATAGTTCATTATAATATGTTACATTCAATTGTACTGAGTTCCACCCTCATGTGCCACTTCTGTTTCCAAAATGTGACATTATCACTTCTTATATACTGTCCATGGTTGCTGGCAAGATTAAAAGCACCCATTTTGCCATAATGACACACAATTAGTACTTAGTGTTAGCCAGAAAGTAATAAATGGGCTTGGAGTTCTGTAACGACTGACCTGTGGGACCAGCATGGAGTCTCCATGTAATGGGCCTGTCTCCTGTCTGTGTGGATGGTAATAATCCCACAGTGAGGGACATTATAAGATATGTATACGTCTGAAACTGGAGCCCACTGAGCCCCAGGCTCCTATGATGTCTAACAGGAAGTGCCAACTTCAATTGTGGAACACACAACCTAATGCACATACTGTACAGGAATCACACACATGGGATCACAGCAGACGGACACTATAGATTTATTATTGGACACACACATCATCGTTCAAATATCTCACAATGAAAAATGAACAGTGCACATTATCATTAGAGATGTCAGATACTGAGCCATCGTGAGAAAGCATTGTTGATATCTTGGTGGTATAGTGTCAGTTTAGATATGAACATTGGGCTATCATTTAAAAAGATTATGTTAAGATTCTAAGCAGCTTGTAAGTGAAAACTATGTTATCATATTTTTATTTTCATATACAACTATGCAAAACATTTGCCTTATTGGTACATATTGTTATTTTAAATATGTTGTCATTATCATTTTAATAGAGCCCTATCTGCAGATTTCGCTCATATATTTATTCATATACTGTCACTTCCTCTCTCAGTGTGGATTTTGTCAAATGGTCGTCTCAGGGGATGCTGAGGATGAATCCAGACGCCATGAACTCCCTGTTCAAGCCCACCATAGACCACATCATCCAACATCTCAGTAAGCTGCACTCAACACACACACACAAACACACTATTGTGGTCAAACAAACTGTATGTCATGCTTTGATTAATAGGATTTCCACATATAAAGCTGGTATTCATAGTGTCTTCACTCTTAAAGGGGACCCATCATGCAGAATGCACTTTTGTACGTCTTGTATACATGAATATGTGTCCCCGGTGTGTCAGGGAACTCACCCAGTGTCAGAAAACACAACCCTCTCTCTTTTCCTCCGTACCCAAATCTCTAAAAACGGGACTGCAACGGATCTGATACAGACTGATCCAGATTTGAACACTTTACTGACGTCAGTAAAATGGCGCTACGGCTATTGGTCAATTCTCCACCTATCAGGAGAATGAGAGGTTGGGCCACGGCCGGCCATTGCTGCTCGAAAGAGCTGGAGACGCTGTAGTACATATGCCAGGCCTGTAGGTGGCGCTGTAGTCTGCCACAAAAGCAGCGAAGAAGACTTCCCTTGCATGGTTGCCATGGTTGCCCTTCTGTTTATTCTCCGCTGTGGCTCTTTTTCTCCCTCCCGAGGCAAGCGTTTGCGCCTCCTGCTTTAAAACAAATGAATAATGACTCTATATAATCACATGTAAGGGATAATGTGCAGCGACGCGGTCATTATGGGGAAAAGAACACCGACAGGCAGATCAGGAGCCCGACGCGAGGCGGAGGGATCTAGATCGGCATGAAGGCACATTATGCAATGTGCACATTATCCCGCTTATTACATGGCCACATTCTCGACAAAGTAACGACATGACTCCCAATATTAATTAAAATGCTTTTATGGAATTAGAAAATGATTTTATTGATTTAAATTGACATGCATCCGCTAAGAGAAATAGTCCGTTGTTACTGTTTGCAGGGATGCAAACTTGTCACTTTTCGGCGAAATTCGCCGTTTTGAATCCAAAATAGGTCGTTTGTGTGATTCATGTAGATCTGCAATAAAATCTGCGGCCGCGAGCTGTTATGTGCCACCATGACACGCAAGGTGTTCTTTTTTTATATATTATAATGAAGCGCGAGCTGTGTGCTCGAGTCTTCCTGCCTGTCGGCTCTGCTCATGGATGTACAATAAGGCTCTGCTGCTCCGCGACGAGGGTCTAGCTTCAGCAGCTACATTACCTTGTTCGTTAATATTAACTGTGTGGTCCGGAGTCACTGTGGCACAGACTGGACCGCTGGTGAACAGCTGTTAGAACGGGCTGTTCAGGTGTTCAGAGCAGAGCTCCCTGTCGGAGCGCAGAGCGTGATGTGCTGAAAAGTCTTTCTGTCGCAATATTATCGTTGAGCTAGCTAGCTAGCATACATTGTCACTATCTGCTAACGTTAGCTTTAGCCTTCGTTTTCTAATAGTTTTTTTATAGGCTATAAACAGAGGTGGTATAAGTATAGATATTGTACTTGAGTAAAAGTAGAAGTACTCAGATATTGTACTTGATTAAAAGTAGAAGTACTCAGATCTTGTACTTAATTAAAAGTAGAAATACTCAGATCTTGTACTTGAGTAAAAGTAGAAGTACTCAGATCTTGTACTTGAGTAAAAGTAGAAGTACTCAGATCTTGTACTTGAGTAAAAGTAGAAGTACTCAGATCTTGTACTTGAGTAAAAGTAGAAGTACCAGAGTGTAGGAATACTTTGTTACAGTAAAAGTCCTGCATTCACAATATTACTGAAGTAAAAGTAGAAAAGTATTCTCATCAAAATATAGTGAAAGTAGCGACAGTAAAAGTAGTCGTTGTGCAGATTGGTCCATTTCAGAATAATATATATGTTTTATAATGATTGATCATTAAAGTGTTCTCAAAGCTGGTAAAGGTGCAGCTAGTCTGAAGTACTTTGTAGACTGCAGGGTAGCTTGTGGATTTACTCCAGGTGGAACTAAAGTCTGATTCAACACTTGATTATATTTCACATCATTCATCCACATCTGTAAAGTAACTAAAGGTATTAAATACATGTAGTGGAGGCCATACAGATAGAAAGACTAACGGCCCGTCTACACTACAGGCATCGAAAAATGCTTTCAAAGCTTCGCCCATTCACTTGAATGGGGTGACGTAGAAGATTTTGAATCTTCGCCGAACTGCATTGTGGGGAGCGGAGCATGGCTTTGCAAGCATCGTGAGCATCAAAAGTTGAGCAATGTTCAACTTTTGATGCTCCCGATGCTTTCGAAGCTGGCATCAGCCAATCAAATCCCGTTTATGCAAATCCCGCCAGTACAAGCGCTAGCCAATCAAACCGCGTGCAAGCTGGGAGAGCCAGACCGCAGTTCATTTCCTCATATTCCAAACGAGAAATTACGGTAGCAAATCACCCGGTTCTTTACGACCAGAACTATTTACCGGGATACAAACCAGAGGAACCAGGCATGGAGGGAGGTGGCAGAGACAGTGGGTGGAATTGGTAGGTTTTCGCCTGTTTGGGGAGTTTATATCCAGTTTACTTCGTTTTAACATTGCTATTGCTTTGTATGTCGGGGGCGGGAAATTCATGTGATTGGTTGTTGGTCGCGTTGCTCGCAAAAAATCGCCAAGCTTCAGACACGCTCAGCTTCAAGATTTTTTGATGCCTGTAGTGTAGACGGGCCGTAAGCCTTGCACAGAGGCATGAAAATACATTTTCAAAATGCTCAACAGCCAAAATTATAAACTGACTGCTACACAATTAAAATAAATGCTTTTATATATTTCTATTAGATGTGACTCTTTGGCGTTTCTGTTATTATTACCTGCTGCTTTAGTTGTTCTGACTGCTGAAATCCTCTGTTATTCCTCATTTTAAAGCCGATATTCCGTGGGGTCGGGGGCTCGGGTCCTTGTAACCTTTTTCATACCTGATGAGTTTGCATCCCTGTGTTTGAACTAACGTAGCAACGGCAGGAACTGCTTCGATAGCGTTTTTGAGGAGCTTTTTGATTACAGATTTGAAAACATCGTTGCTTGCTTTAAAAGTAGCACAATTCATTATGTCAAACCTTGGGAAGTATCTAGATATCCCTGCCCTAATGCCAAAGTAACTGGCAACTCCCCTCTCCTGCAGGGGGGCGTGGTCCGCTGCAGCTCACAGAATCAGCCCCCTGCAAAAACAGGGCTGGAAAGAGCAAATAGAGCAAAATGAGGCATGGCTAAAATGCAGGATCTGTTTGGTATTTAAAAAAAAAATAAATAATAATTATTAGGGCTGTCAAGTCAAAAACAAATTAACGCCACTAATTATTTTAACGCGATTAACGCATGTGTATTTTTTGTCCTCGGCCGCCCCGTAGTTTCAGAGCGCATCGAGTTTAAAATACCATCTACAAGCTGATGCTGACAGCCCCGCTCCTGCCGCCCGCTTGTGGCAGACCACACTTCCACGCTCACCGGCAGGCACCGACTGGCCATCGGGAGGACCGGGAGGGTGTGTGTATGTGTGGCACGAGCGAGCGAGGCATACCTTACGTGTATTGCTGTTGTTAGCATCTTGTGCTAGCTAGCTGCGCTAACGGATATAAGGAGCTGTTTCAATGAAAACAGAGGAGCGACATTTCGCCGAGCACTTGACTTTATGCAGGAAGCCAGACAGTGGGACATTGTACGAAAAGTCAGCACACTCAGCACGGATAGTGCGCGCAACATGATTGCAGCGTCCAGGCAGCTCCGGTTCGAGCATATGCCTTGAGTTGCAAAACTGGCAAACTTCTTGCCTTTCTCAAAAGCCTCGTCGATAGGTAAAAGCCCCGGTGCCTTTGCAGCTGGCTTTGGATTTGCCGCTAGTTTAGCAGCGCAGGCGTCTTCGTACGCTGTTAACACACCATCGTAGCCATGGCGATGTTTCAGGTGACTGATCAGGTTCGAAGTATTGTAGCTCGTTGCCTTTTTCCCTCCTCGTGGAACTTCTGCATTACATTTGTTACAAATAGCAAGCGAACTTTCCAACTCTGAAACTTTGAAATAATCCCATACCACTGACGACATGTTTGTTTACTGTCCTGGCTTCACGGCCGCACACCATTTACGTCACAGCCAGGCATGAGTTAGGGAGCGCTGGATTTGTGAAGAACTCCCCTCTTCCTAAACCACTAATTCCACAGTTCTGGCAAAACGGGAGGAGCCGAGAGAAAAACAAGCGCCCCTCATCCCAATCCACCCACACCGCAGGATCTCTTTCTTTTTTTTTAACCAAAAAATATATTGTATATTATCGGGGCTATTAATACTTGTATCGGGTTTATCGGGATGACGTCATAATTCCTAATATCGGACCGATAATTATCGTGCATCCCTAATTAAAATGTGTCTGTTATGTTATGTAGAATAGGAGTGTGACAGACATGAAGCAGGATGTACGTGCACACGCTACACATGTTAATATGTTTACGATGCTAAATGCACCATAAGGAGAACAAGCAGACAAGCAAGAGAGTAAAATCCAAGCCTTAGGCGGTTTGGTAATGAGGGATCATTGGTGACATTTCAGCTGCAAATCACCAACAAATGAAGGGGAATATGGCTCAAATGTCAGATTGTTTACAAACTGCTCTATAATCCCACTGTGTGCCTCTTTCTCTGCACTGTCAGATCATCTCTAATAATAGGATCCATAGGCGAAGTTTGTTCACTCTGTGTCATACACCTACTTATCCTGTTACACAGCGGTGGTGACAACATGCTTTTCAGGATCTGATCTGTGGTCAGCTGACACACAGCTATAATGTCGGTAGAGAAAATCGGAGATCCATTTGAACAAATAAGCTAATTGAAAAGACAGTATAAATATCCCACAGTAAATGTTGCACATAAACTTCAACCAGTAGTGGCTGATGGCACATGTGTTCCTTGCTGTAACAGTTAGTTGTTTCCCTCATTGAGTTTCTGTCTCCTCCTCCAGCGGAGCTGTTTGAGAAGCCGGAGGTGAGTGACATTAAGTTCCTGTTCCTGGTGGGGGGCTTTGCTGAGTCCCTCCTGCTGCAGCAGGCTGTCCAGGACATGCTGCAGGGCCGCAGTCGCATCATCATCCCCCATGACGTGGGCCTCACCATTCTGAAAGGGGCCGTGCTGTTCGGCCTGGACCCCAGCATCATCAAAGTGCGCCGCTCCCCCCTCACATACGGGGTAGGCGTCCTCAACCGCTTCGTGGAGGGCAAGCACCCTCCAGAGAAGCTGCTGGTGAAGGACGGCACGCGCTGGTGCACCGACGTCCTCGACACCTTCATCGCCGCCGACCAGTCGGTGGCACTGGGAGAGCTGGTGAAGAGGAGCTACACCCCCGCCAAGCCCTCCCAGCAGGTCATCGTCATCCACGTCTACTGCTCCGAGAAGGAGAAGGTGGGCTTCATCAGCGAGCCCGGCGTAAGGAAGTGTGGGACACTTCGTCTGGATGTGAGCGGAACAGAGAGCACGGCGCCGCGCCGCGAGATCCAAACGCTCATGCAGTTTGGAGACACAGAGATCCGGGCCATGGCCGTGGACGTGTCCACCGGACGCACCGTCAAAGCTAGCATTGACTTCCTAAGCCATTAAGAAGGGAACGAGAGCTCATGTTCCCAAATATTTAGGATCTGTTCAAATACACACACACACACACACACACACACACACACACACACACACACACACACACACACACACACACACACACACACACACACACACACACACACACACACACACACACACACACACACACACACACACACACACACACACACACACACACACACACACACACACACACACACACAAGGCCAGTGATGGAAAGGTCAGTGAATCTCAAGGCTGCGTCACTCAGAGGTTAAGTGTGGTTGGTAGATGGTTTGAATAAAAGTGTTAAAGTTTACCTTTAACGCGGGCAGGCCTTCAGCAGTAGAATTCATGTTACAACCAGAAAGAAAAGAGAGTGCAGTGTGTGAGCTGAGGAGCCTTATGGTGTGCACACACTCATAACATACGTACCTGTGTACCCCATGCTGAGGCTGCTCTGTGATGAATCAGGTTGAAGAGCTCCTCACAAGGAAGATAAAGGCGTATCACCTCTCAGACATAACGTGTAACAGGACAGCTTTTGAAATCATCGCTCTATACAACCCCAGAAAAACACAACATACGGTATAATATTCTACACTATCATAAGCCGCGTTCACACTGCAGTACTTTTCCCACTTTAGTTCCGATATAGTTCCAAAATGTCGCGCTCACACCAAAAAGAGCCGGTGTCGGTACCAGATGTGTTCGGGGTACCAGATGTGTTCGGGTGTATTTCCGTCGCATCCGTCATATCCGTCATATACTCTGCTCCCAGCGCTCTGCTGCCACACACCGGCCGTCTGCGGAACTGCAGCCGGAGGAACTCGGGACAGCTTGTTATGTGTGGGGTGCTATGGTGGGGTCCCATGTACTTGTGCACATAAATAATGTTTCTAATTATTTACAATTCAAAAATATATATATTCTGCGTTACTTTAGCCAACACTTTTATAAGGCCACTAGATTAGATAATTACGAAATGTGTAGATAGAATACATATCTTTCAGGTTGTTATTTTGTCATTATGTTTCATGTTTTATTAGTATATAGTATCTGAACTTTGGAGAGGAGTTGGGAGACACACGACACATCAAATTACATCTACAGATCAAGACGAAGCGAATGGAAGTACTCCCATACTCATAGCGTGAAAATGTTTGTGAAAACGTGTGCAAAGTCTCCGAAAATCCTAAAGATAAGCTCATATTTGAATTCCCCATAAAAAAACACATCATTCAGTAAAAACAAGGCCCCACTGATCATCTACTCTCTGAGACGATTCCAGGAATGTCTGGCTTGAGTTTCTACCACCAGGGAAAGTGGACATAAGTGCCCGAGATCAGCCTCTTAATTTACCCAGGGCCTAGTGCTTGGCTTTGGGCATGAAAATTCAGGAAACTCCCCTGAGTATTTTATTAAATATCTGAACTTTGGAGAGGAGTTGGGGGACACACGACACATCAAATCACATCTACAGATCAAGACGAAGCGAATGGAAGTACTCCTAGCGTGTGAAAATGTTTGTGACAAACGTGTGCAAAGTCTACGCTAGCGGTTAGTTGTTATTGTTTGAAATTGTTGCTATGGAAACAACATGGAGAAAAAAGTAATATCTTCTACATATAATAACGGACAAAGTAAAGAATGAAGTGTAGGCTATGCCTGTTTGAAGTTGTTGCTATGGAAACAACATGACGGAGAAAAAGTATAATCTTCTACATATAATAACGGACAAAGTAAAGAATGAAGTGTCGGCTATGTTTAAATGTTCGGAATTTGACCGTGATGGCCCTCTTGAGTTGCCGTACAATATAACGGAGATGACGGATGCGACGGAAATACACCCGAACACATCTGGTACCCGGTGTCACTACCCGATCCGTCCCCCTGCCCGATCGGTACTGCGCATGTGCGAGATGGTCCGGAAGTCCGGACGGCAACACCAGATGGACAGTTGACACAGTGGCTTTTAGCAAAGCTCAAAAAGAAAAACCGAGAGAGATGAGTTATTGTTATTACAACGTGACTTCACTATTATTTAACAACTCTTTTTATTGGGTTCTTTTATTTGGGGTTAAGTACATTGTCAGAATAAGTGAGAAATGAATTTAACTTCTGTTAGACAGCCATATGCCATACTTTTTTGCATACATTCACAGTAAATATGTATTCAGTATGATAGCTGTCTAACAGAAGTTAAATCCATTTCTCACTTATTCTGACAATGTACTTAACCCCAAATAAAAGAACCCAATAAAAAGAGTTGTTAAATAATAGTGAAGTCACGTTGTAATAACAATAACTCATCTTTCTCGAGTTTTCTTTTTGAGCTTTGCTAAAAGCCACTGTGTCAAGTGTCCATCTTGGGTTGCCGTCCGGAGTTGTCCAATATGGCGGACCATCTCGCACATGCGCAGTACCGATCGGGCAGGGGGACGGATCGGGTAGTGACACCCTGAACACAGGTACCTACACCGGAACTAAAATTAGTTAATCAGAAGCTTTTTTACCCCCTTTTCCGTCCCTGCTAGAGAGCAGGTACTTTAGTGGGAGAAAAAGGTTTCCTATGTCTGATTGGCTGGGCGGATTGCAAACCACGCCCCGTAAAACTCCGAAAAAGTTTTGTCAAGCCGCCATTTTATTATCCTCGCATTAGCATTATTAGCATTAGCATTAGCCCAGCCCACAAACGCAGAGAGACTAATTTATGGCAACACAAAATAAAACATGGGAGCGGCGGAGTGATGAGGAGGTGTCGGCGTTCTGGCGATTTACTCGGAAGGCTTCAGTAGAAGCTGCTGGGAGTCCCAGCAGCTTCTACTGAAGCCTGTCCCAAACTCCGGGGACGTCAGCGGCTTCATTTGCCTAATCCTTCCCCAGGAACTTATTCCGGTGTGTGAACGCGATCTGTTCATGAGAACTAAAGAGTTCTCATGAACCTTTGTGGGAAAAGTACTGCGGTGTGAATGCGCCTATAGTGGATACACATTCAGATTGCATCTTCTTTGCTTCAGATTACAGCAGATCAATGTATATCTGTAAACGAATAACATGTCATCATGGTTTTGCATGATTCAGCTCTTTTGACACAGAGTAAATGTCACATGTCACAGTGCTGCCAGTGTTTTCCAAAGCATACTGTTTTGTTTTACCTTTCCCTCTCATTCCTGTGTATTGCAGAAAAGGAGATGGATTCACTTTATGGTAGTGCTGTAAGCAGGTTCACTAAAGTATATAAACCCTCGACAAAAACATCAGGCTGAACCATTAGCTTATTTAGCGTGTTCATATAAAGAGCTCTGTATGACTGTATGAAACAAATCGTCCCTAGATGAAGAAGGGACCAACCATAGGGCTTATTGGCAATTCATGGGCAGCAAAACAAGCTGTTAAAACAGAAGCCAGACGGGTTAGAATTCACATCCAGGAGAATTGAAGCAACATTAGCGTTAATTCTGATTTGTGTATTTGCTTAACATTTGTTTACAGATAGCCTTTGTGTATATATTGGTTATTTAACAGATAAACATCTACAGCTTTGTTGTTTTTACAGCAACATTAGGAGAACATATCAGTATGTCTTTTGCTAATTGAGAGACCAGAACCATTTGTCTGCACTGAAGTATCACCATATGTACTGTAAAGGTAAAAACCCGGCCTGGTATGACATGGGAAGTCAATGTAAATCTTATGGCTTACTTTTGACAATCACTGGCAATGCTTAGTTTATCTGAATTTAGCCAATCAGCAAAATCATGCAAAACCACCAGTATGTTCCATTAACATGATCCACAGTCAAATCTGAATCCTAGAATGTGAAATGTGCTGCAAGCTCAATCTGAATAGCAAGTACAGCCATCAATGCGCATAACTGTTGCCTTTATTTGTTTATGCTTCTGACTATTAGATTATTGTTCTGCACAAAGATGCAGGCCAGCTGATACAAGAAATGAAGTGTGTTTATTTCTGTGTAAATACAGTATTTAAATATTGTACAGATTTTTAGCGTTTATTCTGCAGCTTTAGAACCGTGTGTGTGTGTGTGTGTGTGTGTGTGTGTGTGTGTGTGTGTGTGTGTGTGTGTGTGTGTGTGTGTGTGTGTGTGTGTGTGTGTGTGTGTGTGTGTGTGTGTGTGTGTGTGTGTGCTTTCACATCTCAAATTGTTTTTCTCCACAGCATGAGGCGCAGCAGGTTGGATGCTCTGTTTAAAGTGAGAGTGGATGTGTGCTTTTTTTCGCAAACACAAAAAAAACTTGAATACCTCCGTCCTTAAAGCATTTCAGTCTTGAAATGGTAGCAGAGTCTGTGTCCGGTCCCCTTTACATCTCACCCGCTGAACTGTAGGATCATAATTATTACATATTCTTTGAAGAAATACAATTAAGCCATTTCATTTAGAAATTGTTTTCTTTGTTAAAGACTGAAGCATAGTCAGCAATAATCCAGTGAAGAGCCACATTTCCAGATGATCATGAAAGATGTACTTATTAAAGTCTTAAGTAAAAGAGTGCCTAGTATAATAATTGTGATGTCAAGATTGACTCACCCCATCAGTGCATAAACTGCATCCCATCAGCATCCATTCATCACTCAGCTTTATATACTATATGTGACTTCAGATGTAATCACTGGGCATCGCACTGATTGTAAATCTGTGAAAGGACTTTGCCTAAATGTTCAACATTCACCCTAACACTTCACAGGATGGAAGTTCCTTTCCTGCATTGGTAGAAAGATGAAGCCTGGTGATGTAGTGACATCATGGTTGTTGCTAGGTTTATTCATGGAAAATGCTCTATTGGTGTTTCATCAATTTGATTAATTCAATACACGGAAACTACAACAGCTTATATTATAGGTTCCTCAATTTAGGTCACCATTGTCAAAAAAGTCTGCTACTGCAACTGCAAATTCATGTGTGAAAGTCACAGTAGGCTAAACATCAGAGTAGCTACGTTAGCGTTAGCTTTCGTAGTTACATGTATTCTGTACAGAACGCTGCACCTTCTTCCTGCTGTGTTACAGTTGGACACTTCCAGTTTATGACTTTGACTTTGTTGTGTGTACCTGACCATGAGCGTCACCACATCCTCACACAACTCAAGAGACAGGTGTTCACAAGACTTGCACAAGTCTCTAAGCTAGCTTATTAGCTTGGAGCTAGAAACAAAACATCCCGTAAAGAGGCAAAGTATCACCGTGATAAAAAGTGGAAGAAGAATAAACCTGTGGATGTTTCTTCGGTTTTGCTCGAGAAAAAGACCTACTAATGTTTCAGTCATTAACCAGCAGGTTTATAAGTCATTTTGATCTTTAGTGTTTCTGGGATATTGGTTTCCAAATAGTACGATCTTAAAGACAAGTTTCCCATTTTAACTGTGAATCAAAGCTTGTCTCGCTTTTCATTTTCAATGTACAAAGTCGCTCGGGATGCTGTCCGGCTTTCTTTCTGCATGCACGTATCGCATGTGTCGTATAGGAATGACTAAACAGCAACAAGCTTCCAACAATAAGTTGTTGGCTATTACTAATACACAAAATCAAGGTTCGGCACTGTGATGAAGATGATGATGATGATGATGATGATTGTAGTGATTTCTATAATAACTTGAGTGCTTATCAGCCCTGTCACAGGTTGGAGCGTGGCTGTGCTGTGTATAATACTCTGCTGCTACTGTTTTCTGAGCTAATGCTCTGAACTGACAGTACTCACATACTTTACTGATCTGAACTAATCTCATAAGCTTTTATTCCTCTACACAACTCTCTACTCACAAAGGATGGATATGAACCAGAAGGTTATAATAACACCACGTTTTATTGATTCTTTGAGTAGATAATTACAATGTTATGTGTGAAACCTTGAGTATAATGCACAGGATTCTGATATATAGCAGCTTTAAAATTAAAACTATGATAACATTATATGAAGACATGTTTAGTGGACATTAGCCTTCTGCTCTCAGCGGCACGTGACACTTCGGCTGAGATGTCAGTTGTTGGATTGGTCAATCTGAGTGGTTCGGGATGTAATCTGAGTTTGCAGCCTAGCCAGCTTGCATCATGTAAGGCATCTGCTTAATACTATTTAAAATACACTATAATTCAGAAAATGTTACTGCTAGAATGATTGAGCTTTAGTTAGGATCATCTCAGCCACTCTGAAACACAACACAATGTACGCTTTGTTCTTTATTTCCTTTATTGATGATGCATTTATCTTCACTTACTGAAATGTCTTCTTCTCTTGCAATTTAAAAAAAAACATTTAATCAAAAGACACCCATTACTGTAATGGGTGTCTTTAGATCAATGCCATGTAATCACTGTCAGACTGTCACCAATAAAGTATGTGTATTTCAAAGAACATTCTTTTGGTAGTCTTTATTCTGCTAATTTCTTCTGAGTTTGTAGTAGGATTATAATTCAAACATTGGATAAACCTACAGGATGAAATGTATGTACTTCACCAAATGCAGAATGTGTTCTCTACAGGTTCCGAAACTATATAATATAATGACTGAAACCATGACCTCGGAGGAAGTTTATTGCTACATGTAAATGTAGTAAAGATGGCGGTCCACTTTTGTTGAGATGGTCATAATTAATGCTGGGTTTACACACAATATTACATGTTCACTTCGGTCCCTGAGAGAAAAACTGGGCTGTGTTATGAGAAGTCTTGTGAAGCAACACTGCCACCAAGTGGAGTCAGGTGAGCAGGAAAAGAGTCCATTACTAATTTGTTTTATAATAAAAGTCTTAGCACTGGCTTTATACGGGTCTAACCCATCTATTTTACTTCTTCTTTTTTAACTCATTATTACATTTTAGGAGATCTTCTTTGATGTTCATTTGGCAGCCATTTTGGAAATGTTTTCCCTTTTGGAAAACAAATGACCGCATTGTTAACTGATCTGTTCAACATCACAACAGATTGAAAACATCATTTTAATGATTTTGCCTCTTTGTAAATTAGCAGTCACCGCTTTGATCTTTTTTTTACAGAGATAGCATCTAGCATTAGTAGGCTAGTGGTGGCTAGCAGTGTGTTAGTAAGACTGAGGTGTAGCATTACAGGTTATCTGGTCCTCTGTTTATTTCTACCTATATAGTTGTTCAATTCGACAGTGTTGAGCAGGACATTACGAGAGGTTACCATATAAGGTGCCGGTACATTTGTGACTCAACTGCAAAGCTTCGGGGAAAAATACACTTTCCCTTAGTAGTTTCTATTGTGTTATCAAGCTTACAAAAGCTTCCATATAGAAACACTTTACCAAGAAACACAGGATTTTTCATTTAGTTCCCCGAAAACTCCCCCACCAGTGATTCACCCAGGTGAATATGAAACTAAACACAGGCACTTATTCAGTAACCAGAATACATTTACGCTGTGAGTGTATTATTCTTACAGAAGTGGCAGTAGAGAGCCACTCAACCCTTTACAGGGCAAGGTTGTTTTTAGCTTGGTGGTGTGTGTGTGTGTGTGTGTGTGTGTGTGTGTGTGTGTGTGTGTGTGTGTGTGTGTGTGTGTGTGTGTGTGTGTGTGTGTGTGTGTGTGTGTGTGTGGGGGGGGGGGGGGGGGTAGGGGAAGGGGGGGTGGAGACAGGGTGAGAGGGTTGAATAGGTGTGGTTGGTTTCCCTCAAATAGCTATGAAGTAGAATAGTTGCTACGGCAATCTGGAGGGACCCAAACTCTCCAAGTGGCACTTTAGTCCCCGGCTCGGCTGCCCTCCCACATGTGTGCTCTCTTCCAGTTAATGGCAGGGTTCAGAGCTACATGACTAACCAATGAAATCATGGGACGATAACAGGGGGCTTGACACTCTGTGCTTGTTAAAGCTTCACTTGGTTAAAAACAGACAGAATGTAAGCTCATTAGAATTTGTTTGTTTGAATTGAATATTTGTGTAACCTTCTTAAGTGTTCAGGTGTAAAGGTACTCCTGAACACTTAACATGCACACAAACACACGCGTGCACACACACACACACACACACACACACACACACACACACACACACACACACACACACACACACACACACACACACACACACACACACACACACACACACACACACACACACACACACACACACACACACACACACACACACACACACACACACATTGAGTCTGGTGTTGACTATGTAAAACAGCAGTATACTCCACATAACTTGGTGTGTGTTCTCCTTCTGTGAACGTGGTGCGAGCGGCTCACTGCCGCGCTGTGTACTGATGGTGCTTGTGCTTGTTAAGCAGCGTGTGTGTCGGGGTAGATGCAGATATGACGTCCAGGTTTACTAACAATAAACTCACTCCATGGAAATAAATGGAAACTGCACAGCCAGCAACCATAAACAGGCTTTGTGCATGCATATGTTAATGAGCATTTCAAAATATATACTTCACATACAGCAGCATTTAAATCCCTAGGGGATTTAAAAAATGACAGAATCAAATAAGAGACTGTGCAACTCACGGCTACTTTGCTCGTCTGTATGCATGTGTGTGAATATGTACCTTATTCTCTCTAATCTGAACCAGATAAACACTTCAGTATTTACATGATCAGCTGATCACTGGAAACTAAAGTAGTCTCCATTCATGGCCTGAACGTGACCTGGGCCACAAGATGACTGTATACATCCTATCTCATGCTATGTCTGCTTTGATCTCAACACGTGCCTCCTTTACAATACTCATTCAGAACATCTGCGGCAGATGTGCAAAATGTGTAGTCGTCCCGATGTCTGCCATATTGTTTTAGGCTTGTTTGTGCTTTTCTCTCTGCAAACGCTTTTTGAAACATGGATGCTAATTCAATGAATGAATGAATGAGTTAAAGTCAGGGCGCTCCGAAGAGCCTTCCTGAGTCCGGACGGGACTCTGTGGCACTGTGCTGCATTACATGTTTCATGATCCATTGCACCTGTTTCATCCAGTGGTGGATCTGTGTAGGTGATTCCATTTACTTAAGTTATATTTTGAAGTAATTGTACTGATTATTTTTCATTTAATGATACTTTTTACTTCACTACATTTATCTGAAAACTTTACTTACTTTACAGATTCAGATTATTATCTAATTACATTATAAGTGAAGATACTCAGCAGCGGAATATAAAGTAGATCAAATACATTGACCAGCTGTTATAGACACATTAATGCATACATAATCATAATCCAGTCATTTAAATTACGATTATGAGCCATCACGCACACGAGTAGGCCGACTCTAGTATATTTTGAGGCCGATACCTTGGTACTTTTCCTTAAGATTTTCAATGCAGGACTTTTACATGAGTATTTTTACAATTTCGTATTGCTTAAATCACTTATTCCACCTCTGATGAAATGCATGAAATCATTGAGCGTTGTAACCAAAATGTTGAAAATGCAATGAATAAAGGGTGCATATGAAATAAACACTCAAATGTCTTTCAGTGTTAGAGAATTGGTGTGTCTCTCCAAATGAAGACACATACGCTTTTGGAACGTTTTTTTCTAACTGGTCCTTGGATGTTGACAATTCTTAAATGAGACACAAACAGACACTGGGTAGCTGATGTGACCAACTCAATCATTGGGTTACTACAAATAATCCCAAAACTCAAGCATTTATGGAATCACAAACTGAGTATCAGCTGTTTTCTACTAATTAAAAAACCTACACCATCAGCCTCTATCCAACCTCTATGCTCACTATAATGCATTCTTTTGTATACTCTCACATTATTGCTGAATCAATTTATTATGAAGGTTAAAAATATTGTGGTATTCGAAATAGTTTTCCTATGGAGGTCAAACAGACTAAACCGTCTTCGTGTGCAGCTTCAGAGAGACACGGAACAATAGAACCCTCGGAACCCTGAGCCGGTTCCCTCTGCTGCTCTCAGCTCTCTTTTGTTCTATCCCATAATGTAACATGTGTGTTGTGTCCTTCATTCATTTCCACGTTTTGCCTCAACTTTGTGATAGGCATGTCAATATGTTACATGTGTTCATGCACAACTATTATTTATACAATGAAGCTAAAGGTCAGAGGTTAAGTTTGTTTTTCAAGCGTTCCCCAGGGAGTGTTTCTGCTGCCACCTACATGTATACCTCACTAATTCATGACCTGTCTTTAAAGGCTTTGTTCGTAACAATGCCACCCCCAAAGCTACCGGCTTAAAGATCAGACGAAGGAGAAGCGCTGTCATTCGCGCATTTCCTTTGACAAACACACATAATTACAGGAATTAGCCCGCTATTTTGTCATTAGCCTTCACTTTCAATGAGCCGATAATGAAAAGAGAAACAAGAGTCAGAGACAAAGACGGCTGTCTTTAGAGGATTTCAAGACACGTTCTCCCCCCACCTCTTAGCCCACACATTCAATGTGCTGTTTTATTAATATTATTAATGTAGTCAAGCTTGAAGCTTTGAAGCCGAGAGATTCTCTTCTGATTGGTATTGTGTGAGCCCTGATGCCTCAGCTCAGGGGAAGTCAGAGAGATTTCAAATGCACTTTGTTAGAGCCATGATGAAAATGGCAGCTCGTCTTTTTAAAGCCGTATATTTGCGAGCGTGATTATGGGGTGTGTGTTCAAATAAATGAAGCCAAAACAATGACACACAATCAGGACTTCATAAGCCAGCGAAAGGCCAAGGACAGATTAATAAGTGCTTTGCCTTTACACACACACACACACACACACACACACACACACACACACACACACACACACACACACACACACACACACACACACACACACACACACACACACACACACACACACACACACACACACACACACACACACACACACACACACACACACACACACACACACACACACACACACACACACACACACACACACACACACACACACGTAGAGGCCTTATGGAATTACAGATATATGTGACACATGACATGATGTAGTCCTGGTCTTTCTGCAGACGCAGTGATCTCAACATGTCATCCATGTTGATTTGTGTTCGTACAGACGGAGCCTGATGTCTCTCATCATTAACAAGGGTAATATTTACCCTCTGCTTGTCCTGACAGGCTGCGGCAGGGAGGAACAGTTAGCTTTGTGCAGAGGAAAGAGGCTGAACAGTTGGACATGTGAAGTATCCTCTGCTGCTCTTGTTAAAGTGACAGTAGTAACACTGACATAATGGGGGACTATAATTAGCAATGAAGTTGTCAGGGATTGGTTTAAAGTGATTTATGTGAGTTCTCATTTAATAATGATGAATGGAGATTGTAGGCTTACACTCAAATGCCCTCTGTCCGAGCTCACAGATCTCTGCAGCCTTCCGAGTCTCTGGGCATCTCTTAGCACATTTCCACTACAGGGCCTCGCTCGGTATGGCTAGGCCTTGTTAGGACCGGCTCACTTTATGCTGCGTTTCCATACGGCCCCTACACACAACGGCGTGCGTTGACGCCATGGTTGACGCTTGCCGACGGGCATGTCTGAAGCTAGACCAACAACCAATCACCTGAATCTCCCGCCCCGGACACACAAGCAGCGGTTTGATTGGCTAGAGCTTGTACTGGCATATGTTTCGATTGGCTGACGCTTCCGTTGAAGCTTCAAACGTAGAACATTGCTCTGCTTTTGAAGCAAGCAACGCGAGCAAAGTGACGGCCTGTCCACACAGCGGCGCGCGTTGAAGCTTCCAACGCTTCTGCCCATTTACTTTAAATGGGGTGACGTCACTTTTAGCAGAACTGCATTTTGGGAAGCGACGTGGAGCGTAGCTGGCGTTGCTGGCGTTGCTGGCGTTGCTGGCGTAGCTGGCGTCAAAAGTTGAGCAATGTTCAACTTTTGGCGCCTTGACAGAAGCTTCAGCCAATGAAATCCCGTTTATGCAAATCTGCCAGTACAGCGCTAGCCAATCAAACTGCGTGTATGCTGGGAGAGACTACGCAGGTCATTTCCTCATATTCCAAAAAATGGAGGGAAAATTCATTATAGCGGTCGTGAATCACCCGGTGCTGTTTGATCAGTCTCTGTTCACCTACCGGGATACAAACCGGAGGAGCGAGGCATGGAGGGAGGTGGCAGAGACAGTGGGTGGAACTGGTAGGTTTTCGCCTGTTTGGGGAGTTTATATCCAGTTTACTTCGTTTTGACATTGCTATTGCTTTGTATGTCGGGGGCGGGAGATTCATGTGATTGGTTGTTGGTCGCAAAAAATCCCCAAGCTTCAGACACGCCCACCGCCAAGCGTCAACGTACACTGCTGTGTGGACGCTCCGTACAGCAATGCTCCCACAATGCAGTTCGGCAAAGCATGACGTCACCCCATTCAGCTTCAACCATGGCTTCAACGCACGCCACCGTGTGGACGGGCCGTCCACACAGTGGCGGCAGTGTAGGCGGAGCCGTGACGTCATCTTCAATGAGAACCACAGAAAACCAACATCAGCCGTTAGCTGTTAGCCCTCAGAGCTCACAGCTCCTCATATCTGTTCAGAAACTAGACAGAAGTTAAACAAGTACAAACCACAGACTGTCTGTGTCATGGAGAATACAGTCGCTGGTTTATTTATGTCTGTATAGGCCGTTGTTGTGAGTGTGGACGGTCGGAGCATATACTGCGTTAGCTTAGCCGATCTCCATTCAGAAAACATGCATTTTAAAAGGTTTTTCGCCTGCCGTCTGTCTGCAGACTTGTCAAAGCATTAATTCATGGTTTTTAATAACTGGTAGTATGTTGTTACTTCGGCATCATTTAGAAACGTGTATTAGAATTAAATCACAGTGAAATATGTTCATTTTGTTGTAGTTTGGTAGCCCCCTTGCAAGCGATTATCTCTCTAGTTTAGCATACTCAGCCTGATTGTTGGCCCGGAAAGAACCTCGATTTTATGGGGCCAGAAAAACTGTGAAATAGTACCCGCTAGCCGGAACTACCCCTAGTGGAAACGCAACCAAAAACGGGCCGGGCACAGCACGGCACGCTTAAAGCGAGCTCTGCGATGTAGTGGAAATGCGCCATCTGTGTGGTGGCTTTCTGTCTCTTTGAATGTTCGTCTAATAGGGGTGTCCAACATTTTTCACAGAGGGCCACATACAGAAAAACACACAAAGGGTGGGGCCCCTCACTAGAGGTGAGGTATATCGCCTCATAAGTGAAGTGATACGTTTGCAAAATCAATCAAAAGTAGGTACATTTTTGCTTGATAATTAAATATATGAAAAACACAGCCTCCATCACAGAGGGTTTCATTTATCTTGTTGGCAGCCTTACAACAGAAGCTCAGACTGCTTATAATAAGTGGAAATAGGAAGGGTCTATTTCAAGCTTGTTATGCAAATAACTAAGATTTGTTCGAACATGTTTTCAACTTTTAAAGTGGGAAAAATAACACATGAATACTGTGTAATATATGTTTACATATCTATTTTAGAAGTACAATATAAGACAAGCACATGTTTCATGTGGGGGCCATATTTCATTAAAAACTGACTACAGGCCACAGTTGGCCCTCAGGCCGTAGTTTGGACACCCTGCAGAGTTCTGTGTTATGAACCGAGACACAGGACGCAGGACCCAAAAGCAGGATTCGGAGACAGTTGTCCAAAAATAGAATGATCTTTAATCACAAAAACTAACCTCTTTTTCTATCTGCCAAGTTACCGCTCCTACCACACGGTTCAGTGGTAGGATGGGTTCTGGTTCCTTGGCAGCAGGCTCAGGGTCAAACAGACGGGACAAGGCATCTGGCTTGGTGTTCTGGGAGCCAGGTCTAAATGACAAGGTAAAATCAAAACGACTGAAAAAAAGTGTCCATCTAGCCTGGCGTGAATTCAGTCTCTTAGCCTTTCTTATGTATTCGAGGTTCTTATGGTCTGTCCATACCAGGAACGGCTGAGCGGCCCCCTCTAGCCAATGTCTCCACTCCTCCAAGGCTTGTTTCACTGCCAGTAGTTCACGATTGCCCACGTCGTAGTTCCTTTCCGCTGGGGACAACTTACGGGAGAGATAAGCGCAGGGATAGAGCTTATTATCCTTTGCAGCCCGCTGAGAGAGAACTGCCCCCACACCGAGGTTTGAGGCATCCACTTCTACCACAAACTGTCGAAGTGGATCTGGGATGGTGAGGATGGGAGCAGAGGGGAACATCTCCTTTAGAGCTTGAAAAGCGTTTGCAGCTTTGGAGTTCCATTCAAAAAGGGACATGAGGAGAGGTAAGTACATGTAGCGGGGAAGCAATATAACTGACATTTCTGATGAAACGTCTATAAAAATGTGCAAACCCCAGGAACTGCTGTAGTCTTTTCCTGTTGACAGGAACTGGCCACTCGGCCACGGCACTGACCTTGGCAGGGTCCATCTTTATTTGACCGGGGGCAATGATGAAACCCAGGAACGATGTGGTTTGGACATGGAACTCGCACTTCTCTGCTTTAACATAAAGTTGGTTCTGTAGCAGGCGGTCGAGGACTTGACGGACATGCTGCTGGTGGGTTATGTTGTCAGGAGAAAAAATCAAAATGTCTTCAAGATATACAAACACAAACTTATTCAGGAAGTCCCCCAACACCTCATTTATGAGGGCCTGAAACACTGCCGGTGCGGTGTCAAGCCCAGTGGCGAGCCGTCAGGGCCCTCTAGGCCCTCTGTGAGGGCCTAAGATATTCTAAAAAATAATATTTGAAAACATAAAAAAAAAAAAAGAATTAAATATTTTTTTTTATATTTTGTTGTCGTTACATTTTTCATTAATTTTACCAAAATAACTTGATTTAATTGTATTTAAAATAATATTTCCAAAGAAATAAATCCTTCGAATCTGCCTGTTCAGTTTCTGTTGGAAGGTGAAGGGTTAAATGCCGTCTCTGCGAGTTACTGTGAAGACGGGAGAACTTGTTGGTCCCTCTCTACATTCACAGAGGGCCAGCTATAGTAACTCAATGAGAGAGTAATGTCAAATGACAGTACAATTGACCAATCATATCTCCCCTCTAAATGGGCGGGCTTTCTTTTCGCGGACTTTATGATAAGTTCCGCCCGCTGTGAGGTCTATGCAAGTGGTGCAGTGACGGAAGTAAGCTGCGCTCGGATTCCGTCGACAGAAAGCAGTGGGATTTCTCCATAGGATTTTGGAAAATAGCTCGAAATAAGGTCTGTGGAAAACGAACCTGTTAGATAAATGCACGTTGTGTTCAGCCGGATAATATCCACATGTCTATCCTACTTTTTTTAATTCATAAATCTAATGGATAGATTTATGATCGATAGATTTATGATTAGCATAAATTCGTTCATGATGGCTCACTTCAGTGATAGTGATGACATCGTTGCGAAATTATTAACCGAGTCATTTTCAAGATTGAGTTACAATGATAAACTGGAGTGGCAAAGGATCAGCTGAATGACCCGCAAGTGCTTCATCCAAAAGGACAGGAGGATGGACTTTGTGTTTCAGTGATTTGATCATCAAAGGTAGGCCAAGTCATTTTCAATGCGGGCCGCCGTGCCGACTTAATTCATTTGTAATTGTTACTTGGCTGTGGGTGCCCTGTCATGATAGGTGTTTATATAAATGGTGTTGTTCTGTGTGCTAGAGGGTCGCTGTCATTGATGCGTTTTGCACCCCGGACCACTGTATTGATATTCCGCTGAAGTCTACGTTGAGACGTAATATCTCTTCTTTTTTTTCGAGGGAAGGGGGGTCAGAGGGCCTAGGTATAAAAGTCACGGCTCGCCACTGGTCAAGCCAAAAGGCATCACTAGGTACTCATAGTGTCCACTAGGTGTGTTAAATCCAGTCTTCCATTCGTCCCCCTCCCTGATTCTCACCAAATGATAAGCATTCCTTAAATCCAGTTTGGTGAAAATGTTGGCGTCTTGCAAAAGTTCAAAGGCGGAGGAGATGAGTGGGAGAGGGTACCTGTTTTTGATGGTGATTGCGTTCAGAGGGCTGTAGTCTATACAGGGCCGGAGTGATCCATCCTTTTTGTCTACGAAAAAGAAGCCTGCTCCCGCCGGTGACGAAGAAGGGTGAATGAGTCCGGCCTGCAAGGAGGTCTCAATATAATTGTTCATGGCCTCCCTTTCGGGTCCGGAAAGAGAGTAGGGAATGGGGGAGCCAGGTACCAAGTTGATAGCACAGTCATTAGGTCTATGTGGTGGCAGGGCAGTGGCTCGGGCTTTACTAAAAACCTCCTTTAGGTCCCAATAGCAACTGGGCACCTTGGACTTGTCAGGGAAATCTTGCTCCTGTACTTGGATAGCCTCAGTCATTTCTGTACATGCAATCTGACCAACAGCTTGGGTCTCAATCCTTCTAGCATGGGGAGTGTTGTCACCAGTCTTATTGTCTCTCAAACAGAAATGCTTGCAGTCCTCTCCCCATCCCTTAACTCTCCCAGATCTCCAGTCTATGTGTGGGTTGTGCTTGACTAACCATGGGTAACCAAGAATAAGTGGATGCTGAGTCAAATAAATGGAAAGTCATGTGTTCAGTATGTGTTGCATTTATGGTTACTTCAATGGGCATAGTACAATGGGTAACGGTAAACAATAACCGACCATCCAGAGCAGAGGCCTTTAACGGTTGCGTCAAAGGAATTACCCCACAGTTCCACTTCTTGGCCAACCCCCAATCCATTAAACTTTAATCTGCACCAGAGTCTATGAGAACCCCCTGAGTTAAAACATGTCTGTCTACTTTTACTTGTACCTGTGTCAACGTACGAGGAGGGAATCCAGATGACAGTCGGCTCACCAGGGTCCTCCTCGTCCCTGATGAGCCCGATCTTTTGCTGTACAAGAAGCCAGGAGGTGCCCCTGCTCCCCACAGTAAAAACACCTGCCCTCCTGAATGCGCCGAAGACGTTCCTCCGGAGTCAACTTTGCCCGACCCAACTGCATGGGCTCCTCTGAGACACTAGGGAGCACTCTTCTCTCAGGAGGAGTATCGACAGGAGGCCTCCAGGCGGGACGATGGCTTGGTGTGTCCCCTTGGTGTCGAGGCAGACGTGCCACATTCTTGAACCTTTCTTTTTGTCTTTCGGCCAGTCTATTGTCTATTCGAACTGCCAGTGCAATGACAGAATCCAAGTCTTCTGGGAGGTCCAAAGGTATTAACTGGTCTTTAACCCTCTGGAGTCTGTGGACGCGCCGGCGCGTCCAGGTGCGCATAATTGTACGTAATTAATCATATATTTTCGATTATAAGGAGTAGAAATATGATTCAGATATCCGCGGAATTGCTGGAAGAGTAGCTTTCCAGCGGTATCTCCTGTGAGACTGTAACCAGGGCACAGCACCCAATATGGCCGCTCAAAGCAGCTTGACTTTACACTGTGTAGGATTGGTGGATTCGTGTGTCCGTCAAGGAAATCTCGGCCGGCAGCCATCATGGTCTGAAATGACCAATGGACATTGAGAAATCACTAAGGACCTACCCACCAAGTAAAAAAAACATAAACCACGTTTCTCCCATCAGTCTACGTCTATGAGGAGAGAGAGAGAGAGAGAGAGAGAGAGAGAGAGAGAAAATGGCTAAAAAAAACTTTACAGTTGCCGACTTCGCTAGAGATTTTTTTCGCTAGCAGCAGTGAAGATAGAGCCTCAGGACCTGAAGTCTTCCACTCTTCTGAAGAAGAAGAAGAAGAAGAACACAAAGACAACAACAAGGATCCATTTGGACATGGGTAAGTGTAAATATTACAGTAATAGTGTACTGGCAATGTGTGGGGAATACCGCGAAAATGAACAATAGGTTTATTGATATATATTTTTTATCGATAGTCATGAACTTTTTCTTGGGACAAAATAGACTCTCCATTAGCAAACGTTTAGTCTGTGTTAACGTTATGTTGGTGTGTAAAAGTGAGATTACATGTGTAGATGATTAAATTAATCATTTATTCGTCCCACAACGGAGACATTTACAGTGACATGATTTTGCCATCGATTATTGTATCATACTGTTCTGTACAGATGAGACTTTGTCATAGATTTATTTATGTGTGCCTGTTATTATTTTACCGTCCTGTACAGATGAGACTTTGTAATCAGATGTAGCCTATGTATATGTGTGTCTGTGATTTTATACTGAAGTAAAGTAACTGGAAGTGTGTGTGTGTGTGTGTGTGTGTGTGTGTGTGTGTGTGTGTGTGTGTGTGTGTGTGTGTGTGTGTGTGTGTGTGTGTGTGTGTGTGTGTGTGTGTGTGTGTGTGTGTGTGTGTGTGTGTGTGTGTGTGTGTGTGTGTGTGTGTGTGTGTGTGTGTGAGTTTCCTTCTCCAACCTCCCAAACTTTCTTTTTATGTGTGCATTGTTATTTGTGCTTGGGCAACATTTTACTTGAACTTTATTTCAATGAAATTAGTTGTAATTATTGTTTTACAGATGCCTGGGCCTAGTGGCCCACAGGTGGCGTTTATCCAGCAGCCAGAACATCCATCTGTGCCGGCCCCCAGGTCAAGATCTACTGTGGCTCAAGGGCCTTCACTAGAGCCATCACCACCAAGGACCAGCATCACTACAGCTGCCTCCACCTCCATCTGCGGCTGCCACCAGGTCAAGATACACCTCAGCACAAAGGCTCCACCACAGCCATCACCTTCAACCCAGCCAGCAAGGAGGTCTCGTGGAGGTCCCCTATAGCACTTGTACACCCCACCTACACAGCAGCCCATGCACCATCACCCCCACCCACACAGCAGCCAGACCCACTGTCTTGGAAGACAGACAAAGACCTTGACACTGTCTTGACATTTATAATGAATAATAGTTGGTTGAAAGTTCTGATGTTCAATATTGTAAATAGTGAGATTTTCCAGTTTCTTATATTTATATAAATAGTTGGTTGAAAAAAAAACATATTTATAATAAATTGTTGGTTGAAAAAAAAGGTTGAATGCTCAATTTGTGTTTGTACACATCACATGAACCTTGGTATGTGATATGAAGTCACTATTCAGTCCTGATGTATCTCAGTCCCTGCTGTGCTGAAAGTAGAGTGATAAACACCTGTTTTACTCCAAATTCGAATTACATTTTTTTCATTTTAGACATGAATAACATTTATATACAGTGTAATTCAAATATTTCACTGCTTTTGTGATCCTAAGACTTTGGTAACCAAATCTAAAACACCAAAACATTTCGATCACATGAGTAAATTTGTGTTTTCACAAAAGTTTTGAATTCGGATGTCAAATGTTAAGCTTTTGAGCTACTTATCTCATCAAACAGTGCTCTAAGGTGAGTAATTTGCATATATAGCAAGACCAGAGATTGTCCTGAACATTTTGATATGCAACACATGGGGTGCCATGTTAGAAGAAATATATTTAAAAGGGGATTTAAGAAAACATCTAAAAATCGAGAAAATACCCTTAGACTCCAGAGGGTTAATGGAATCCGAAAGACCAGACAAAAAGGCGTCGAGCAGTGCTGAAGAATTCCAGCCACTATCTGCTGCACGGGTCCTGAACTCAATGGCATAGTCCGATACTCTGCGCTGGCTCTGCTTCATCTGCATCAGTGCTCTCGCTGCCTCCCTTCCAGGAGCCGTGCCATTAAACACCTTGGTGAGAGTGTCTGTAAATACATCCAGAGAATTACAGGTAGATGAATCTCTCGCCCATTCGGATGTAGCCCAGGCCGCTGCTCTCCCCGTTAAGTGGCTCACCATGAAGGCCACTTTGGAGTGATCAGTGGGGAATGCAGCAGGGTTATATTTATAATGGAGATCACAATGAACAATGAAAGGGCCGCAGTCACCGGAATCTCCGGAGAATCGCTCTGGAGATGCCAGACGAGGCGGTGGAGCATGGAGTGGCACATGGTCAGCTGGAACAATATGTGTGTGAGCAACAGCAGGGTGCTGAGGGGATGAACCAGCTTCCAGGTGAGCGAGGACACGGTGCAGCTGTTCAGCAAGGTGATTCACCTGAGTATTGACTGAGGCTTGAACATTTTCCCGACGGCCGGTCAGTTCCCTCACCCCCAGGTTGATGGCGCCCAGCTGCTCCTCATGCTGGTGTAGTCTCGTTCCTTGAGCTTGCAGAGCTATCTTCACTGTCTCTGAATCCGCTGGGTCCATATTTTGGTCAGTTCGTACTGTTATGAACCGAGATCAGTGGCGTTTCTATATGTACAAAAGTGGTGGGGCACAAAAAACTCAGATGTCTAAATATAAGCTTCTGCAGTGAGGTTCACGGCTGGTGAGGCACCTGACTCTTCAGGTTTACAAATATTATATTTTGACCTAAATCAAAATATAATATTATTTTCGAAAGGTTTTTTTGTCTGATGCTTCAATTAATTTTAAACAGACAGTTCAACAGAAGGATGCCCAAAACATGTAATTTTATCATTTAAATATTGAATTGTTCTCTCTTAGTAAGATCCCATTTTCAATAAAATTGCAGTCTTACCTTGACATGAAGATGAAGTCCATTTGCCTATCCTTCTGGACAAAAATCTCTATTACTTTTTTGTAAAAGTCCTCCTTATCTTCTTGTAGTTTCAAAAGTCTATCATAAATCTAATCTAATCAATAGATTTTTGATTCGAAATTATAAAAGTAGGGTAGACATGTGGATATTATCCGGCTGAACAAAACATGCATTTATCTAACAGGTTTGTTTCCCACTGATCTTATTTTGAGCTATTTTCTAAAATCCCATGGAGAAATCTCATTGCTTTTTTGTGGAGGGAAGCCATGCGCAGCTTACCTCCGGGTTTTAGGACGCCTCACTGCAGCTCTCTCTCCTCCTCTTCACACACCACACTTTTCGCGGCACACGTACTTACAGCCAATCTGCTCTGAATTATGTCAGATGACGTATGGTGGGGATGGCAGCACTATGCCCCTCTGGTCATTATTTTTTTGCCACACACATTAAATAGGACAATACTCTGAGCATGCGCAGTGTAGTTTTTACAGTCACCATTGACTTAAAGAGCCTGTGACAGCATCCCAACAACTGTTGTGCAATGAAATATTGGGCTACTAGTAATCTCGAACCGTCAGTTTAAAAAAGAAAAAGCGATACCGTTCCGTTAAATATCAATAATTTCGAACATCGCGGGGAAATTCCTTCTACTCATTTTGAAGTTTTGGGGGAAGCCGGAAGTGACGTCAATGCGGGAACGCTTCGAGAGCCAAACACGGACAAAGTGTGTTGTCATGCGTAGAAATGGTGAATTACTGAGATTAGGCACGTTAATAACGTTTTAATGAAGTTGACTACAGTATATTCATATGTGTCAGTGCTTTCATGTCAATTCGGCGACATAAACATAAATGATCGTGGTGAAGATGATGATTACATTAGGATTAAAAATCGGGAGTGAGAGCTGCTGAATTTCCTCCCGTCGGATGTGATATAAAAACAAATCGATTATTTTTGTGGTTGTAAACTCAAGTGGATGAAACTACATTTATTAGTGCTTTCATGTCAATTCGTTGAACATATGATACATTAAATGATGAGTGAGGATGATGATTAAAAATCGTTTGTTTGAGCCGGTCTGCATTTCCTGATGAGAAAACAAACCGATGCTTTTTGTAGTTGTAGTACACCAACGTGGATTAAACGTGTCGTTTTTTTACCACAATGTTGGGGAAATTAATGGATAAAATGCACGGATTATTATTATTATTATTCCCACTCCGATCGGGACACTAGGTCCACCGTTTCCCCGCAGCGAGGCTCCCCCCGTTGACAATTTACGTGGGCTGGGTGCAGTGGCGGACTGGCCATCGGGACGAATCCCGATGGGCCGGTACCGAAGTGGGCCGGTTGGATAAGTCACTAGCACATCCCCCATAGGCGGCGCGTGAGGCTCAGGTTTGAGAAGGCTACATAACTTCTTTTACCTGACGCTGCCCGCCTCCGGCGTCTATAGAAAAGAGATCCACTCAGTGTGTGGAGTTTACATCTCTCAAGTCATATTACAGGATAAAGGAAATACAGTTTAAACTGCCGTATGCAGAGAAGACGCCGACGTGTCGCACTTATCATTCATATTACATCATCAATCAGATCATCGATCATATAACATCATAATATATCATATATTTCCTTATCTGAGTCAGCTTCTCCAGCCTCATCTGGCCGTGCAACACTCACAGTGTCACAGACTGGATGCAGAAGTATTATTTTAAGCAACACATTATGTTGACGAAACACTCGAGACAAATGTAATTAAAGTCAGATCCACACGTGTCTTAGACGTGAACGCACTCTCAGCTGGAGAGAGAAACCCTGGCTTGATTTACCGAGTTGATAACCAGCGTCGTAGGACCGCTTAGCGAGATCTCGTTTGTTAGTTTGTTGTTGTTAGTTTGTTTGTTACTCAAACATATCCAGGGTCTGTTGAACTGGCTTCGTAGTGCAGGGCACAGGTGGCTAGCAGCGCTAAGGTCAAAGACACAGACATTATACATTATATTTGTATTTTACCAGGATGCAGTGACACAAATATTTACATATTTACATTTACTATCTACAGCACCCGCCGCCCCTGACATCCCCCACTCCCCCCGTTGACAATTTACTAGCGGTACCGAAGTGGGCCGGTCGAGAGTCCCGGGATGATTTTTAGTCCCAGTCCACCACTGGCTACATGACCATATGATCGCCCATATTGACGCACCTAATTCCTAAACTTCTAACAGATACAACATAAACCGATCCTTCAGCCTCATATGAGCTCTCAGACACGTTCAACATTAACCTGTCATCGCTGTCTGAGCTTGCTGCTGTGTGCGCCGTCGTGCGTTTACATCTGACTGTATATATATAAAGGTTTACATGCAGAAGCTGGGATCCTGGACGGTGCAGCTGGAGCGCTGTGCCCGCAATGACGTCACCCATCATTTGGCGGGACTTGAAGAATCCGCGAGAAGATCCAGAAAATGGTCAACATTGAAGGATTAATGGTTATCAAAGTACAAATATCCAAAATCAGTTCAGTAACGGTTTTCAAGGGGACAATATGTACTCAAATTGATGGGTTTGGATGATGGGGGAAAACCGTGTCACAGGCTCTTTAAACAGGGAGAGGGAGGGGCAGGATCGGGTTTTGTCCGACATGGCTCGAAACAGCTCAATAGGCACACACTGTAGACACTAATTAGAAGAGCACAGACTAAAACAGCAATGTACAGACGAATCAGATGATTAAACATGATCTTAAAATATATTTTATATATTTTTTTATTTATCTTTTGCATTTTTTTGTAATCATTATTTTTAATACTTTCTGCTGACACTAGGTGGGGCTGTGCCTGTACCTGCCCCTAATGACCAGTCGCCACTGACCGAGATACAGGACGCAGGACCCAAAAGCAGGATTCGGAGACAGTTGTCCAAAAATAGAATGATCTTTAATCACAAAAACTAAATCGTACTTTCCAAAAATAGAAAGTCGTGAAAAAGGCAAAACAAAGATGTACAGCAACACAAAAACTCACTTGGCAAAAGGTCTAAATCACAAGGTACGTATCAGGAGTCAAAAGGCCTAGGTGCTCACGACATGAAACATAACGAACTGACAAAGGAACAAAGAAACACTAGGGCTATTTATAGGTGAGGGGGATGGGCACAGGTGAAAACTATCAGGGCAGGGCCAAGCAATCTCACGGGCGGGAAACACACAAAAGAGGCTTCTCAATTCTTAAATATCCCCTCCTCGACTCCCCTCCTCGACTCCCCTCCTCGAGACTTAGTCCCGCCCACAGGAGATGCGAGCGGAGGACCGAGGAGGGGAACCGAGGAGAGAGGAGGGGAAGCAGCAGACGTTTAAAGAAATGAGAACTCCTCTCCTCTGAGCGGTCATATTAAAGTGACGTCCGTTCATTATTAGGTGGCAACAGCTGCATCAGCTGTCGAGTGTTTTGTCATATTTTATAATCTCTGTTAGATCAGCTGCACATTGTTCCCCCACATATTTACTTTGAATTCATTGAGAGTGCGGTATAATGAGACAATACCAGGCTACAGATGCGGGGACACACACACAAATATATTTATATAAATATATGCAATTTAAAGTATGAGAGCACTCTCATAATAACGTAACACAATCAGAGACTGGATATACCCCCCCCCACCTCTCTCTGGTCGCTGAAATGGGGAATTGAAATTACGGGCCAAAAGTTGTATTTGCAAGTAATAAAGTAAGCAGAGGACACCAAACCAACTGAGACCTGTCTGTCCGCCGCATCTGCGCACTGTAGCCTACAACACACACCTACACACTGTACAACACGCACCTACACACTGTACCCAGGGGCTAGTGATGGGTCGTTCGCGAACGATTCGTTCTTTTTGAACGAATCTTTGAAGTGAACGAGATGAACTGATTCCTCCCACAAAACGATTCGTTCGCTGTTCGCGAACGACGAACTTAAAGAACTGGCGGAAACAGTTCAGAACTGTTTCCTACAGTGTAGCTACTGTAATCAGAGCCTGAGCTCCGACACACACACACACACACACACACACACACACACACACACACACACACACACACACACACACACACACACACAGACACACACACACACACACACACACACACACACACACACACACACACACACACACACACACACACACACACACACACACACACACACACACACACACACACACACACACACACACACACACACAGAAGCGGGACATCCTCCTCAACCTGTCCGCAATAAAGAGGACGGATACCTGAACCGTAGCGTCCAGCTAGCTTAGCGATAAATACACACATCTTTGTATTCTCCTCCCCCTGTCGGCCCTAAAAGCTTCAGATGGTGGATACCTGAGCTCCATAGCGTCCCGCTAATGTGAAAAACACACACAGCGTTAGCGGGACATTCTCCTCCCCCTGTCGGCACTAAAAGCTTCAGAGGGCGGATAGCTGGGCTCCGTAGCGTCCAGCTAGCTTAGCCGCTAGCTTAGCAATAAATACACACAGCGTTGTATTCTCCTCCCCCTGTCGGCCCTAAAAGCTTCAGATGGCGGATACCTGAGCTCCATAGCGTCCCGCTCATGTGAAACACACACACCGCGTTAGCGGGACATTCTCCTCTCCCTGTCGGCCCTAAAAGCTTCAGAGGGCGGATATCTGGGCTCCGTAGCGTCCCACTAGCTTAGCTGCTAGCTAAAGGTAAACATAGATGGGTACATACTATAGAATATGAATAAATCGTCACCGATGTAGAGGATATATTTTTGTATTCACTTTGAACTCGCCCAAATGGAGTTTAATGCTTTTGGATTTAAGCACATAGTCCATGCATGGGTTTGAAAGTATAACGTGCTAGCCTGCTGTAATACATCGTATAGTCAGGCACACATTTATGAGAGATTTAACAATGGCCAATTATATTTCTTAAATAATATGTAGCCTATTCCCAGAGCATAATTCATGGTGAATACAAGGTGAGGTGTAAAATGTGTTTTAATATCATAAATGTTACGCCAGCAAACTTCTTGTACGGACTTCGGCAGTAGTGAAGACTCACTAAGTACAAAGACGAATCGTTCGCGAACGTGCAAATCACCAGATGTCGTTCGCGAACCGGTGAACGAATCAGTGAACGAATCTTTCAAGTGAACTGAATCAAAAGATTCGTGTCCCCGAAGGGAATCGGAATTCCCATCACTACCAGGGGCGCCGTAAGGGGGTGAACAGTTAGGACGATTCTAAGGGCCTGTGACTGACAGGGGCCCCAAAATGTTCAGAACATTAAGAAAAAATATGTAAGTAACCTTTCATCAATTCTCAATAATTAACATTAATAGAACGTTATATTGATAAATTACTCACTAAATTTACGATTCATTTAACTTATTTTCTACCAAAAGTTAATTACCCAAAGCCTCTGTACACCCCCTTCTATTTACGTGTAATGGTTTGGTCCTGCCTCCAAACGAGGTGCGGCACCAGCACTTGCAGAGAGTGAAAGCACGATGCTAGTACTTAGCATACATATGTGTTTCATGTTTCAACGACCAACAAAGTCAGGCTCTAAGAAAAGAAGAGAAAGGAGAGAAAGACAAGAGAGAGGGACTAAAGGGCGACAGTATGTCACCCAGTTTTTCACAAGAAAAGGTGGGTGTGGTCCATGAGTGGTGGAAATTAGTCTGTTAGCTAATGTTTTTTTGTTTACTAAGCTGACATTAAGTACTGTTAATATCTTTACAGCAAATTCACTGCTCTTCACTGCTCTTTTAGCTGACATTTAAAGGTATGGTAGGTAATTCACTTCAGAAGCCATTTTGTTATATTCCATGGAATGCTCTTAACATCCGGTAGCAATGAATATATTAAATGCTTTGACAATAATTACAAAAAATTCATCTGTGGAAGCCGTAGTACTGTAAAAAGCACGACCAATCATCTGAGCCGGCCCGGCTAAAGTAACTGGATGGCCTACCTGCCTGTCAGCCTTCCATCTGTGCACAAACTTATCTCGTGCCCTCATTGGTCATGTGCGTGTTTGTGTGTGTTGGTGGAGGGGCTCTGTAAGGAACTCTGAAGGAAGGGGCAGATTTTTTTCGGTTGTGTACTTTCAAATTCATGCGCACTCGAGCAGGTTTCTCCATTCTTACCTACAGTAGGCTTACCTCCCTACCTTTAATAAATGCAGGCACATTTTTAGCGCCTATTCATACTAAATCAGTTGTCCCTCCCCCTGGTGCCAGGTCCAACAGATCCATCTTTAGGCTCAGCAGCCCTGTCCCCCCATAAGGCTGAACCTGAACCAGCTTTTCTCCAAACTGAAGGAGGTGAGCAGCATTGTGTTGAATGCCACTTAACATATCTGAAGGGAAACTGGAATACAATATATATATAACAAAAAGCTAACATCTAATTTAAATTATACATTTCAAACACAGTATTTTCCCACATAGCCAATGATCTATATAAAACAAAAAACTGCTTTTAGTCTATTTAGGATGATGGACCGTTTGAAGCATTGAGTGATCAGTCTGTAAACAAAATGTTAATCACCGACATTTTGGTTATGATATTAATACTAATGTTATTATATTAAAGCAGGGGTGAGGAACCTCCGGCCCAATGTGATATATTTTCATGGGGCCCAAAATGCCTGGCGGCGCCCCTGACTGTACCACACACACACTTACACACTGTACCACACACACCTACAGCTCCTAAAGCAGGGGTAGGGAACCTCCGGCCCCCGGGCCGTATACGGCCCGCGAGACCATTTGGTACGGCCCTCAAGGTAATTTTATAAACACACGGAAAAAAGAAAAAAACTAAAGAAATCTAGACCGCAAACAAATTAAACAAAGCGAGTACCTGTTTTTCCTGGCCAAGGTCAGGGTCCTTGAACACAACACCAGCCTAACGTGTCATCACATGGTATATGTCTCGTCTGACAGGAGTGCAGTTCTGACCGAGAGCACCGGAAC
Organism: Pseudochaenichthys georgianus; assembly: GCF_902827115.2. Taxonomy (NCBI): domain Eukaryota; kingdom Metazoa; phylum Chordata; class Actinopteri; order Perciformes; family Channichthyidae; genus Pseudochaenichthys; species Pseudochaenichthys georgianus. The sequence goes on from NC_047517.1 coordinate 2,027,352, forward strand.
GTCGCTACGGCACTTCCAAGCAGAACCCATAAGGAGCCGTACACATGCCGCAGTTTTTGCGTGGCTGTGTCTTTAGTTGAAAGCCCAGTGGCGATCTGCTCATCTGTCATACTGATCATACAATCAATAACTTTGTTGTTATTAGCATCTGGTTAGCTAGCTATGCTAACGAATATAACAAGCTTTTTCTACAACCAGTGAGGTAAAGGCACATCTTTATATGATCATTATAGTTATAAAAAAATAAGAGAATAAAGTAAACGGGTATAAAATATACTATATGACAGCAACAAATAGTTGTTATTAATAAACAAGAATACAGTTTGAAAGGAGAGTGATTTGTAAAATATCCATAAAGAAAACAAATCTGCTTACAGTTCTGTTTCATATGTGTTGAGAGATGTATCCATAGATCTCCTAATGTTGCTCTCAAAGCACCAGATTGATGCTTTTAACTTAAACAAATCTTCCCGGGGGAGCATGCTAAGTTAACCCCTAGAGGAGGTTAGGTCCCCCCCCTTATTTAAATCACATCCACATGGATAGGAAACTAAATACATTTGCACACATCTTGTGTCCAATATCTTTCTGTTTTGGTGGTCATGCCACAACTCTGCACGTGCATACATGAGTCATGGTAAGATATCTGGATTCAGAGGTTGCTTTTTCTTTGCACGGCATGAAAGAAAGGCCAAATGAATGGGCTGTGATTTTAGTATTTTTAAGCAGAGGTCAATAATTTGTACGGCCCTCGGAGGATGTTGTAAAAATTGAAATGGCCCTTGAGAGGAAAAACGTTCCCCACCCCTGTCCGAAAGCATAATCAGGCTACAGCCGTTGTGTATTTTATTATGTGAAGCACTCAATGGTCTTAGAAAAATATCGACTCTTTGTAGATATCTACTAAACTAAAGCAAATAAAGAGAGTAGGTCTGTTATACTGAGTGATATATATTTTACACACTGCTCTGCTTTCTGCACCTCACAGCTGTTCTCACTGTAAACATCGCGTTGGATGAGAGCAGTTTCTACAATAATATCCAGGGGATGCATGCAGAGCTGTCATTGGCTGAGATAAGTCCGGCCGTGCGTCACGCCTCCACCGTTCCCGGAAATGCATCCGCGGAGGAGCCATCAGTGTATCCTCGGTTATAGCTCCTCCAGAGAGCCTCCTTGACGCTCGATGCTCGATCCTCGGTCCTCGGTGTGCATTTAGAGAAATGAGACGTCCTTCAAAATGGCGCGCTGAAATTCATTTCCGGGTCACTACCGGAGGACCGAGGAGTCGAGGAGTTGAGGAGGGGACATTTGAGTATTGAGAACTGTGGGATCTGGAATGACAGGAAAGATTACTTTCAAAATAAAAACAGGAAGTGACCAGATCAAAACACAAAACTAGAGTAAAAACATAACTAAACCTAACATATCTGTCGAGTCACAACATTCTGTCCCACATGGTGATGGAGGTAAAGCAGGACCCACTCACCAGTGGTGGAAAAAGAATTCAGATCCTTCAAGTAAAAGTACTAATACCTTACTGTAAAAACAGTCCATTACATGTCATTGAGAATAGTACGTAAGTAAAGATATTTAAGTCTGAAGAGGAACATGTACTTAGGTATTAGGAGTCAAATTATTTAATGCAGAAAAAACTTGAAATGATTCAAATAAAATCCAAAATATTCAAATATTTTCACTCTCATTTTTGAGAGGTTGAAACTGTGAAATGTTACTTAACAAAAAATTACATAAAAAGTGTGCAAAATTGCTGCAAATTCATTTGTAGTTGTATTGTTTTAGGTATTCTAATATCATGTTGGATGGCATTATGTTACACAAGTGTTGTGTGTAAGAAAATACCAATGTATAAAGTACCAATGTAAAAAAATACTGAGGTAAAGTACACTCAAATGTATGCTGAAGTACAGTACTTGAGTCATTTTCTTATTTATATTTATACTGTTAATTACGGAGCCCCCTAGGGGACATGGAGAACAAAAAAAACAAAATGTTTTGCGAGATATCGCAAAACCTTACTTTTCATTTAGTACTTCCTGGTCAGTTCGGCTGCTACGGCAACACAGAAACCACAACAATGGAGTGGTTCATCGATTTTACTTTGAGCTTGGCCTTAAATATAAATATAACATCAGTGCTTGGCAATAGGCACGGGTTTCACACATAGACTGTATATATAAAAGGGTTTCACATAAGTGAAGACACCTCAAGAAAACACTTCCTCTGAGCTGAGTTATTGACAGATTCGAATTTTGCGGATCAATAACTCATAACGTTGTAAAAATACAAACAACATGACTTTACAATCATAGCCAGGTAGACAACGACCGAGTCGTTTTTATCAGAACAGTTCGATACGCCGTCATCCGAGCTAAACATCAAGAATTGGTCACAATCTGCAGCTGGAGGAAGGAGAGCAGTGCTTAGGGACCGTCTACAAACTGCAACGGGGTTTTGCGAGATATCGCAAAAGTATTGCGAGATCTCGCAAAGGGGTTTTGCGATATCTCGCAAAGGTTTTGCGAGATATCGCAAAACATTTTATTTAATTTTTTTTTCAAATGATTTTTTTTTTCTTCTCCATGTCCCCTAGGGGGCTCCGTAGTTAATACATGTTTGTTCAATTTTAATTTGACTTGTATTCTTATTAAGGAGCCGTGCAGAGGTCTGAGTGTATCAGAGTATAACGTGTCTTTATTGAGAGAGCCTAGGCATGGAAGCACATGCTGAACGGCGTTCTCCTTCACCTTCTCCATACCACAGAAGGAGACGCTGTAAAGAAGCAAAGAAGGAAGGAAGGATAGAGAGAGAGAGAGAGAGAGAGAGAGTGAGTGAGTGAAACAGTATAGAACACAATGTGAATACATATTTTGGTTTAAGTATCCATTTTAATCTACTGCAGAATTTCCTCTTACTCAAATTTAAAATCCTAGTAAACACTGATTGTTTTAAATCTGTTTTGGCCGACAAGGCAAACTATATTAAAACGTAGAATTCCAAAAATGATAAAAACATCTGGTTTGTATATGAAGTTTAAAGTCAAAGTCAAATCTGTTTGCCATCACTATATATTTATTTATAAATGGAAGGATATGAAAGTAAAGACTATGGAGGAGAAATCTTCTCTACTCTACCAGTACTGGAACACCTTACACAGTCTCATGCTGCCCTCTAGTGGCTGAAGGCAGTCCATGACACATACTGTAGTCCAGCACCACTACTGTACTGTAACATTCCCCATGATTTCACGAGAATTGCTTATAAACTTGATTTCACATTGATGACATGTTTTAAAAAAACAACGAGTTCTGTTTGGGTAGACTCCAGCTGGTAGACATGGATACATTAGATTGTGATTTGTGTCTTGATAGATTTGACGTAACTCTGACCCAGTTCAGTCTGAGTGAATTCCTCCTGGAGAGTTCATTGAGAGTTGAACCTCTCTCTGGTCTGATGAGCTGTGGATGCACTCGTTCGTTCATTGGAGGGTCCCTAGTTTGATACTAACTTGCTTCCTGTGTGTGTGTGTGTGTGTGTGTGTGTGTGTGTGTGTGTGTGTGTGTGTGTGTGTGTGTGTGTGTGTGTGTGTGTGTGTGTGTGTGTGTGTGTGTGTGTGTGTGTGTGTGTGTGTGTGTGTGTGTGTGTGTGTGTGTGTGTGTGTGTGTGTGTGTGTGTGTGTGTGTGTGTGTGTGTGTGATGTTCTATGTACCGCATAGCAATATTCAGTTAAAAGACATAAAGGCTTACGTAGGTTAAGGACAGCCGTTAATTCAACCAGATAACACAGCTCTAAATGAACTCATACAAATAATTTGACAAACTAATAAAGAGTTAATTAAAAACATTTGATATTTATCTAATCAAAATGTAACATCACCATCTCCTTACAGCCACCATTTCAATAGCATGTCTGAAGATTGACAACATATCACTGTGTAGGTGTGTCTCCTCTCAAAGTGTGAGGAGACACCTGCAGGTTTTATAGAACAATCTGACTTGCATCATGTTGTCTTCTCCTCTCTGCAGCTCCCCCTTGGACGCACCATACCTGGGTGTCACGGGGTTAAAGATGTGATGGTACCAGCGAAACGTCACCTCTGTGACAACCCCCACATCCAACCCAGCATCCAGCAGCACCCCGTGGGTCCACCCAGACACCAACGCTCGCCTGAAGAGAGGTCACCACAGATCAGAACACACTCTGAGATATACCTCCTGGAACCCCACCACAGAGGGCCAGTGGAGCTGCTGTAGCAACCAGGGCTGGGAGGAGACTTGCAAATGTCTTCTGTTTCAACTACCAGTTACTTGCAAGAAAATGTTATCAGTAACCTAATCTGAGTATAAAAAGTAATCGTACCTGATTTCTTTCCGTTACTTTTGGATTACCTCAATATCAAACATTTGGAAAACTGGACATCGGGATAAGCACTCGCCATCACCTTCGCTGCCATTACAAACAACTACAAGGGGGACATAGGGAGGGTGCCTTCAACCAATGTGATGCACACTGTGTGTGTCTCCCAGTCACAGTCATGTAGTGCTCATCCCAGGATGGCATGGTCACTTTCTCCTTCCACTCTTCTCTCCTTAACTCATCAGAGTACTCATTTCCCTCATATAGTTGATACGTGTAGGACCGCGTCCACATGATGTCTGTCCCTTTGTGGATGTGTGGACATATCTCTGTCCCTTTGTGGATGTGTGGACATATCTCTGTCCCTTTGTGGATGTGTGGACATATCTCTGTCCCTTTGTGGATGTGTGGACATATATCTGTCCCTTTGTGGATGTGTGGACATATCTCTGTCCCTTTGTGGATGTGTGGACATATCTCTGTCCCTTTGTGGATGTGTGGACATATCTCTGTCCCTTTGTGGATGTGTGGACATATCTCTGTCCCTTTGTGGATGTGTGGACATATATCTGTCCCTTTGTGGATGTGTGGACATATCTCTGTCCCTTTGTGGATGTGTGGACATATCTGCAGAAGACTGCCAGGGCATGATCAGAGTGTTGGACTGCATTATAGTTGTATAGTTGAATTATGCTCTGTTAGAATGGCGATACAAAAAGCCTATTGAAGCATATTAGAACGTGACTGATTAGTCCTTATTACTTGTGGAAGTCATTGTGTTCTAAAAAATAGTATTATAGAGCTTTGTATAAAAGAAGTAGACAAAGTCACTTGACACACCCTGTCGGTTTTGCGACTACAGATTTGAAGCCTCTGGTTTGTCATTGTTGCCGTCACCACGTTGTGACACGACAGGGTGGAACTCCGTACAACCAAAACATTATTTGTATGCGACCAAAATATCACCAATAACATTCAGCAAGTGAACACCTTCTGAGAGGGGTTGTGTTGTGGGAGGGAAAGACGAAAAGCATACCCTGCTTTATAGACTACAGTATTCAACTCTAAATGGGAACATACTATATACAATTATCATCAAGCTTTATTGAAAAATATTTAAACTAGATCTAAATCAGACTTTGTATTGCAACCAGTGCAGTCGCCCCCTGCTGGGTATTAGAGGGGATGCAGGTAAAGCTCTTCCATGTTGGCTTCACTTTTCAGAGCCCTTGGTTTTGTTCTGTTGGAGACAGATGTTGTCAGTGCTCTCATTCCCTTTAGTAGATTGGTCTATTATGGCGCATTTCCACTGCAGCGGAGTAGCCCGGTTTAAGCGTCCCTAAGCGTCCTCGCTCAGGCCTCGGGCTGCCTCGCTGGCCGTCCGAGGCCGTGGCGCATTTCCATTACAGTTTAGGACCTGGGGTAGTTACTATAGCAACGCAGTGTAGGCGGGGCGATCGGCTTCACATTTCGAGTTGTTCCGTCGAGCTCCCACTGGATTTTATCATCACCAATGAGATGTAGGAACGTCGTCACCTCCTCGGTCGACCACGGTGTGCTTTTATTTGACGTTGCCATTTTTGTAGCTCCTCCGTTTACAAAAATGCTGTTTATAAAAATGTTGCAATGCAAGCTTGCTTCTAAATATATATGCGATGCTAGGGATGATCTCGCGCGCGATCTTGTGACGATTCTCTCTGACCAATCAGCAGTCAAGAGTGTTGATGTCACTAGTTCAGCCCAGGCCCTGGCCCTGGCCCTGGTCTGATAGAACCACCATTTTATGGGGCCGGAAAAAGAGGGAAAAAGTACCCGCTAGCCGGCGCTGCGCTATATGGAAAGGCCACCAAAAACTGGCCTGGCCGCTTGAGGACGATTAAGGACGCTTAAACGGGGCTACCCGCTGCAGTGGAAATGCGCCATTAGAGAGACATCTAATGTATTCTGTATATGTTATAGTGTGTATTCTTAGATACCCTTCTGGAGATAAGTCTTTGTTTACTGCATATATGTTTATATTTGCTTTTAATGTTTATTTTATTTGTATTTTATTCTATTTTGAAGAGATATTGTTCTATTTTAAGAAATGGTGTAATTCTTTTACAATGAGTGTCAACATGCTGCTGTGACAAAACCATGTCCCTATTGGGATAAAGAACGTTTCTACCGATCTGTCTACACGGAAAAACTAAGGTCGATCTTTTTAATTAAATGTATCATGTCAACAATTTTCACAGAACAGTATTAAGTTAGTTGAAGTCAATAATATTAAGTTGAAATATGTTCAACCTAACATTATTGCTTTGAACTAAACTAATACAGTCAAGTGAAACGTGTTGACATAATACATTTAATTAAAGTCACGTTTCAGTTGTTTCAGTCGGTCCTGTCGTGTAGTGCATTTTAGTTGGGTGATAGAGTAACTTTTTAACTGAATGTTAAGAAAGAGAACGATTTGGTTTTACAAAAGTAGAGAGAAATGTGTGTTAGTAATTGTAAAAACAATACTAAAAAAAGTCATATGGTCTGATAAGAGGAACCGGCCTGGTCAAACAAACCCAACATCCTGGACACTACTGCAGCACTATCAGTGAGGTCACATGTTAGAATGAGCTTCCACAGGAAGCGGGTGCTGCCGGTTCCCCAGAGAGGGCCACGGACATGCAGCCAGGGCTGGGCCAGCTGCAGCCTATAGGAGGAAGAGTCACATTGTCACCATGGCTCCAGGTCCGGATGTGAAGAAAACCCAGTGATAAGATATCTTTAAACGATATGTGACTGTTACTTGTGTTGCTCAGGTTTGGAATGTACCATATCTGCACAGGTACACAGAGCAAAGCGGTGTTACAACCATTTTTCAAACTCATTTCATAATTGTTTTTCAGAACAATTAACAAAACAGACTCCAGAATATTTTTAATTAAAAAATAATATTGAATAATTAAAGTATTTTACACGTTTTCTGCAGGAACAAGAACAATCAATCATTATGTAGATCATAACATGCAACGGCCTCCTGATTGAATCAGTGAATGGATCTGTTGTGTCATTACGTTTTTGTCGAATGCTTTTTTGATGAGGTAATATCATCATGACATCATAGTGTTTGTGCCTGCATTAAAACAAATCAAACAAGGTACGTTTAGTTTCCCCTGGTTAACTATAGCTGTAGGTGCTTTCTATTAACGTGAATTATTTTAACATTTCCCTCAACATCTTGGAACACAACCTGTGAAAACCCTGACATCTGGAAACTTCCATATCCATACTAGATCACAGATGGATGTATATTGATTGAAATTCCCAGCACTTATACATGTGAACCTTTCAGCGCGTCGGATCTGTTTTAATAGATGACAATGCATTTTTAACAGTGTCCAAGGATTTTTAAAACCAGTAAAGTAAAAAATGGAGCCTAAAGAAAAGTGTCTATCTTCAAGAGCCTGTGTGTGAGGCACAGTGACGGGGGGCGGGGTACTTACGGCCGAAGGGCTTTGAACTGCCCGTTTTGAGGAAGTACTTGCTCTTTGAAACGCCATCAGTCACAGTGAACCTGTCGGCATGGGAGCCCATCAGAGGGCACTTGTTGTCCGCACATGGGAAACACTTTCCCTGTGGAGACAAGGACACGGTGAGGTGTGAAGAATGAGCTCACCCCGTCATGCAGCATATCACTCTTCTCCTGTCAATGAACACTCAGACAAAACGTGACAACCCAACAAGATGTTCCTCCTTATACTCCTTCAAAATGCTACAGATTGCCACCTTATAAATGAAGGTGGAGAGAGGTGCTGGTCTCGGTAAGTTAGTGTGTGGGAACAGGCTGACTTTGTGGCTGTCAGCCCCGCCTGCAGGAACAACAGCAGACAGGAGAGCGTTTACGAGGTGAGTGACAAGGAGGTGCTGTCATCTCTCAACGGGGACATAGTCATATGAGGTCATGCTCGGCCCTCCCCCGGCCTCCTTTGATCCGGACATGTGTCCGAAGCAGGGATAAACTGTCATTAACACCAACAGCTGCAGATACAAGCCCTCCCCGTGGAAGACATGAGGGAAGCCCATTTACATCGCCCCCTCAGCTGCAACAAAAATCCAATCTTGCCGAATCAACTTCTGAAACCAAATAAATGGTTCACAGCCGTATCAGTGTCCTACAGCAACAGGTGGCAGCCCATACACATGCTGTGATGGTGGAGTTTCCCCCCCCCCCCCAGTCACTTTTTCAATTGAGGACATAAGATGCCGCTCAGCTCCTCTTGTACTGCTCGTACCATCACCAGCTTTAAACACCATTGTGATGTACGAATCTAACTGTCTTACAACTTCACATGCAGACATCAATCCCTCCACCAAACTGTTGGGAAATATTGATACAAAAATAATTCTAGATCAGGAGGCAAACCTCTACATCAGCATTTATGACACAAAGAAATTATTCATTTCAATTGAACCACCTAATCTTGTGGATTCATTCGAGAAGGAGATTATATCCGTGCAGATCTTCTGGTGCATCTTGACATGCTTTTGACCTTTGACCCTGAGCTGTATGGCTCAATCCAAGCTGATATAACGCTGTTCTGTTGGAGCGTGGTGTGGTTTGATGTCAATAATGCAGCGACTGACTAAAACAGTTAGCAAGAATGCTAACTTTGTTTGCTATTGTGGTGAACGAGTGCTAGCAGGCAGCTCCATAGCATGTTGTTAGCTATAAGTAGATCATCTTCTGCTCTGACAGACAGGCTGGATCTACAACGTCACTGTGCGCAGGAGATCTGTCCTGAGGTGCAGGATGTAGGCAACGGCAGGAACTCAAACTGATTTTGTTTTACTTAAATATGTGTATACATTTAAATAGGGAATATTGCAGTTTTGCTGAACCATTTGCCTGAGAGGAGTTGACCCTCTGACTTCGCAGATAGAGTTTTCAACAACATACTTACATAAAAGTTTCACAATATAATAGATGTAATCTGCCATTTATAGAGTTAAGTGTATTTAGCTATCAAATAACAATTTTAATGAAATATAGGATTGAAGAAAGGGTTTTAAAATGTTTAAGGTATTTTCACAGTTGGTACTGCTACTGTTACTTCGATACAATATTTCTATAATCCTTCCTCCAAAGATCAATGTCAAGGCAAAATGCAATCCAAAAAGACCTAGGCAAGACCAAACCCCTAAGTAATGGAAACCAGATATATGTTTAGTAGTTGTAGTGTTAGTCATGTTGCAGTCATCAAACTTCTTGATACCTGGCAAACAATTGAAAGGTGATGAAAGGGAGGAAGAGAAAAAGTGAGATGGACTGTGAGGTAAAAGAGGGTGAGGTACAGAGAAATAAGAAAAGAGTTTATGTAGAATTATTGAACTTCAGATAGCTACTTATGAACTCATGGCCTTCTGACTAGGATCATTATACATTGCAGACAGACAGACAGACAGACAGACAGACAGACAGACAGGCAGGCAGACAGACAGACAGACAGACAGTCAGACAGACAGACAGACAGACAGACAGACAGACAGACAGACAGACAGACAGACAGACAGACAGACAGACAGACAGACAGACAGACAGACAGACAGACAGACAGACAGACAGACAGACAGACAGACAGACAGACAGACAGACAGACAGACAGACAGACAGACAGACAGACACACACACACAGACAGACACACAGACAGACAGACAGACAGACAGACGCACGCACGCACACACACACACCACAGCTTCTGTTGTTTCTCAGTGAGGGCCAACTCCAGGCGCTCCGACACCTCCAGCTATGCAGCCCTGCCCCCCCTCTCCCCATCATATCTATAGGATCAAAGTGGTAGATTCAGCTGTGCCAAAGACCCCCCCCCCCCCAGACCCAGGCATTGCACCAATGCTGCTACTTGAGCCTGCTGCTCGGCGGCACATTTCAAAAGAAGGCCGTCGGCATATTAGAAAATATTTGCTCGGATAGGTCCTGCAGGAATAACTCCGCCTGAGGTTTCTTCACGATGTTTCCATTGGGGCAACTCCAATATTACAGGGGGGGGGTTCTGCACTGTAAGTTGCATGGTAGATGAAAAAGGATGAATGAGTCATTGTTGTATTTTTAAATGGTCTAATTCGACAATATTAAACTACAATAAACATAATCCTTTCTTAAGAAAGAGTTTTTTTTAAACTGTATGATCCTCGTAGAAGATGTTATTTATGGTAATGTAATGCATTATGTTTGATGTACTCAGAAACAGCTCGGCACCTCAACATACAGACAAGGGTTGTCCTGGTTTATAACACAGGTTATGGTGTTAGCACGAGGGTCTCTGGGAACACGTCGACTGTTTTAGAAGCTTACTTAAATGAGTTGAGTCTCCTTGATACATCCATCCCTCCAATATCTTCTGTTCATCGGGGGCCTGCAGCCAGAAAGACCCCCTTCTTCAGCGCAGTGTCCACCAGTGGGTCCTGGGGTTGCTGGTACTATGCACAACCTTTAGTCCAACACCTTTTGCAACAGCCCCCACTCAGACCTGATGGTACAACATGAACACCGGCTGGCCTAGGTCGCTCTTGTACACTCGTGAAGGCACTCGCACATAAATGGTGCTTTTAATGGTCCATCAATGTCTAGCACAGAAGTCCAACAACAAAGCAGCAGTTGGTTTCAGATCAGGACCGCCCTGCCTCCAACCCCCCTTCACCCTGCTCTCTCCATCACTGCCCATGTCAGCATTGAACACAACCAGAGTCCCCTTTGGTTTCCCTTCCAGCATGAGACCCTGCCTCAGAGACTCCACTCTGAACTGCTGTTGAACAACCTGTCGATTCCAGCACACCAACACTCTGAGTACTGAGTATGAATAGTTGTTAGGGGGTGCCAAGACCAGGCCCCCTGGGTCAAGGCCCGGCTACCTGACGCCCTCTGTCAGGCTCTTCTCCCAGGTGCGGCTCAGGGAGGGTGCACTGTTTCTCTTTGCTGGCAGTAGCTTATGTAGGTTTAATTGAGTCAGCACAGCACAACAATGTAAACAAAAGTGAAATAGCCAACATGACATTAAAGAACTATATTTATATAGCACTTTCCTAGCCTTTGAGTGAAGTGCTACAGTCCTTGTTTGATCATTTGATTATACTAAAATCATCATTGTGATCATTGAGTTCCCATTTTGATTCCATGTTTAGTGAGATGTGTATGTCTCACCCTGCCAGAAGGCGTCCAGGTCCGTGGACTGGCCTTTGTTGGCGGAGCAGCCAGGCATCAGCTCTCCTCCGTTGGGGTAGAAGTCGATGTGGCCGACAGATTGGGACATCCCCAGACCCTATGGGATGCTTTTACAGAGACATATGTTTCTTTTATTGATTTGATCAAGATTTAACACAGGTGATAAGGCCACACAGTTCCCTTAATGCCTACCCTATGATGCAACTTTAAAAAACAGTTATCATGCTGCATTTATCTGTGGCCTTTCAGTTGAAAGGCCACAGATAAATAAATAAAAGTAAGAACACCTGTCGTCGGTGAAACGCCCTCCTTACTGCAGAACGTCTCTCATTATGTTATAATGTGTTTTAACGGACGTTGTCTGATTGTATAATCATATGCGCGGGCTGCTAGTGTCTGTTGACCTCCAGATTAACAGCAGCATGAGAATAACCTGCCGAAAGTGCCGATGCTCCATGGCGGAGGCTCCGGTAGAAATTGCCGGGATTCTCGTTTTTACCCCCTTAATGCCTGACCAATGGTTGAACAACAGTTCCGTGCACATGACTTGTGTTTAAGTTTACAGTCCGTTTGAGTTTTGCCCGTGTGAACGCAAACCGAACCTTCTGAAAATGAAACAATGTAACAAACTGTGGTCTGGTGCGCACAGTGGCGGCGCCAGGGTATGGCTGGGGTAGGCTACAGCCATACCAAGTAATGGCTTAGCCCTACCTTAGCCCGACCATAACAAATTCTGTTAAAGTAAGCATGTTGAGAACACGGATTGCGAAAATCTACCGGTCGTGTCCACAACACACAAACTGATCCTGCTGTAACAACAAGTGCACGTTGCTGACGCTGGTTGAGACCATTCGGGCTTATGCTAGAGGGGTGCAAGGAATAGTCTAAGTAGTGGGGGAGTTGTATACACTAAAGGTGTGGACATTCTCTCACGTTATAATATCAGCGCGGCCGCGGTCAGATCAAAATGCCTCCGAATGCAATTTGAACAGACCTACAGCCAATCAGAGCAACGCAACGTTGGGTCTGCTGCGTCATGCATTACTGATTCGTCGATACGTCACGTTCAGTGAAAAGTCCCCAAACTCGCGCCGAGTAAATTGCAGCAGACAGCAGAACTTCTAGGATTAATTGTATATGTCGGATGGATAGATTTGCTCTTAAACGCCCTCGCATTGAGGTTCAAGTCGAACAGGTGCCAGAGTCACACGACCCACCTGAAGAGTGAAGAGTGAGTTTTGAATATATTTTGTAATAATGGGTCATTTGAAAAAGTGTTTTGTATGATAGAGATACAGGCCACCTGTTGTGTGCTGTGTCCGTCTCTCTCTGTTTACCTGTGTCTGTGTCTCTCTCTCTCTCTCTCTGTCTCTCTCTCTCTCTCTCTCTCTCTCTCTGTTTACCTGTGTCTGTGTCTCTCTCTCCTCTGTCTCTCTCTCTCTCTCTCTCTCTCTCTCTCTGTCCTCTCTCTCCTCTCTCTCTCTCTCTCTCTCTCTCTCTCTCTGTTTACCTGTGTCTGTGTCTCTCTCTCTCTCTGTCTCTCCTCTCTCTCTCTCTCTCCTCTCTCTCTCTCTCCGTCTCTCTCTCTCGTCTGTTTAACTGTGTCTGTGTCTCTCTCTCTCTCTGTCTCTCTCTTCTCTCTCTCTCTCTCTCTCTCTCTTCTGTCTCTCTCTCTCTCTCTCTCTCTCTCTCTCTCTTCTCTCTCTCTGTTACCTGTGTCTGTGTCTCTCTCTCTCTCTGTCTCTCTCTCTCTCTCTCTCTCTCTCTCTCTCTCTCTCTCTCTCTCTCTCTCTCTCTCTCTCTCTCTCTCTCTGTTTACCTGTGTCTGTGTCTCTCTCCTCTCTCTGTCTCTCTCTCTCTCTCTCTCTCTCTCTCTCTCTCCTCTCTCTCTCTGTTTACCTGTGTCTCTGTTTCTCTCCCTCACTCTCTCTCTCTGTGTCAATTCTATATGCCAACTTGTCTTGTTTCTGCCGCTGCGTAGCGGGGAATTAGCAGAATAGGCTATTGTATTGTTTAACTCACACCTGTTGCTCTCGATGTAATTTAGCTGATAAAAGGAGACTAATAAAAGCTAATAAAAGCCTCACGCGTGCGTTTGACTGTCAAGGGGTGCGATATAGCGTGTATGTAATTGCATTACAAATACTGACTTCAGCCCCACCACTGTATGGGTTAGCCCTACCATAGATTACCCAACACAAATACTCTGGCGCCGCCACTGGGTGCGCACCAGAGAAGCGGACTATTAGGTGTGAATGCACCCTAAAGAAACATCAAGCCCCACATTGATCTCATTCATCATAATGAAAAGTGATGTGTACCAAGTTCGGAGTGGAAAGGAAGTCCATCAGTGTGAATGACGTCCACAAAGGTGGCGTCGCTGGTGTCCAGGCGGACAGACGCATCAGTGTCCTGGAAGTACGGCTCAACTGGGTCCAGTCCTGAGCAGAGAGAGGTGTTCAATCACTGAGGGTTCCCTGTCATTTATCAGACTCTATCACTGCAACACATGTCTAGAAAGGTGGGCAGTGTGTGTGTGTGTGTGTGTGTGTGTGTGTGTGTGTGTGTGTGTGTGTGTGTGTGTGTGTGTGTGTGTGTGTGTGTGTGTGTGTACCTGTGCTGCGTGCAAGGCCGGGGATCCTGCTGCCGGCGGCTCCTGCAGCGTGAGCTCCGAGGCTGTGTCCGATGATGTGGAACTTATCAGACTGCTGCCTGTACTGGCTCTGTAACATGTGTGTTCAATTCAGAGTTACTGTACACACTGTGTGTCGTGTGTCGTATGTGTGTGCCCCTGAGAACTTAGATATACTGTAGGGATGACACTTTTAGCTGTTGGAGGCAGCATGAAAATGTTTCATATACAATTTAGCATATGTGTATGAGGATGAATGTATGCACGTGTAAAAACTATTATTAAAGTCTTACTAAAAATCTGTCTCTCCCGAACTCCGCTGGAATACTCCTCTAACCCATCAGTGTAATAACAGTGTAATAACAGTGTAATATGGGTGACATATGGGTCTTCCATGGGTGTAATACTCGTCTCATAAGGGTGTGATGACAGTATATCCTGGGTGTAACATGGGTATAATATGGGCGTAATAGAGGTGCAATGGTGTAATAGGGGTTTATAAATGTGTAATATGAGTGTAATGCCAGTGCAATAACGAGATGAGGGTGAAATAACAGTCTATTATGGTGTTATAAGGAGAGTACAGGTGGTATAATTGTTTAAAATTGGTATAATAAAGGTGTAATAATGGTGTAATATGGGTTGTTTTAATGTGTAATATGGCTGTTATAACAGTCTAATATGGGGGTAATACCAACAAAAAGCAATTAATACATTTGCAAATATGAATATGTAAATGCCTGTTTAAGGTGCAGTCCAGGATGGTTATAACCTTGGCTAGGACTAAACCAAGCCCCAACATGTCTCTGCCTTTCAGAAGGATTAGGCACAGTTAGTGAGGGGCTCTCTGAGGTTACCTTGAGGAAGGAGATCATGGAGACCACCTGGGCGGACACCAGCCTGGCGTTGTTGGCAGCCTGCACGTACTGAGTCCTCACGGCTTTCTTCCTCTCCACAGCAACGCAGCTCACATCCTCCCAGGTCAGCATGGCCTGCAGACAGCAGCAGCAGAGGTGTGTGAGCGTCAGGGGAATACTAAGTGAGTTCAAGTAGTTAGAAAAGTTAAATCGGTTGATCTGATAGTGACCGGGAACTAATGTAGGGAATACTCTACATGTATGTATTCGCTTCACTTACAAACACTAGTTGATAAAGCTGGACAGAACCTTTCAGAATGTGCTCAGTGGCCTCACTTTGCTTCTAGTTGAGAACCCACACACTGCAGGGACTCTCTCACCACATGCGGCCCCCTCCCCATGATAGCATTCAGCCCAGGTGCACCAACACAATACAATATAAGTGATTGTGTGTAGAGTTCACAGCATGTTGCTCTATCTCACGGATCAGTGTGTGCATGTTTCTCTGGTCCAAAGCACTTTGTGGATTATCAGTGCTGTAACTGTCTTGAGTCCCAAAATCAACCCTTTGGGATCAGTTCCTTATTTTCCTCATGAACTGCCAACCACAGCGAACACTGTGTTTATACTGTATAGACTTGACACCGTGTGAAGGCCTCACTGGAGCAGGTGACTTCCAATAGAGCTGCACACTCTAAACACCAATTCAGGCGACCTTTCAGCTCCACTTCATGAAATGCATGGTTGCAAGATAAAAATGTGAGTTCATTGATTTAGATAAACATTTTAAGTTGCAAACATTAATTTATAAGTTGTGTTGACGTAATAATGTTGGTAATTACATCAACTTAATATTGTGTGTCATTTGAACTCTGATTTCTGCGTTAAGTGACTTCAAACTAAATTCAAGTTGTAGTAAGTAATGCAATGGCTTGATAACTTCATTGTTCTACACCTTGAGTTAAGGGTTTCAAGTCCACTCCCACTTAACATGCCTGGACAAGTTCCCACAGTTAAGACAAATAGAAATATACAAAGGACATGTTAAGGTGAGTGTCATCTTGTGTCATTCAGATACAGCAGATAGCCTGTAGTTGCACTGTAGGCAAACTGCTGTTTGACCAACACTAGCAGCCTTTGAACTGTGAATAGTTCTGTGAGAGGATACAAAGTAGAGGCTACTGTGAGAGTACAAATACTTTGGTTACTATTGTGATATCGCTTTTTATTCAGAATGAATCTCGTGAAGCAGATCAAGGATGCTTCTTGAGGTAGGATCGATATTCAGAGTTGTCATTGAAATGCAAGTTTTTGGCAGTCACCCATTCAGAATATATTCCTTTAGGTCATTTCTCTTTTTTTCCTTTTTCAAAAAGAGCACAATACAATTGAAGTACGCAGAGAACTATAGCATCCGCTGCCTTGTCGTGTGCCTTGGAGAAAAGCAAGAGGACCTTTTCAAGGAGTTGAGCGAAGTAATCTTGAAATAAAATAAAATCCACGGGCCCAGTGACACAGGACAAAAGCACTGCCCTCTGTCGGCTACATTCTGAAGCATATTGCACTTTTAGCCACACCCCAATCAATAGTATCTTAGCAGCGTTCAGCGTGGATAGGTGTTGACAGCGATGGCATGGGGAAAGGATTGTGTAACATTTGAAAAGTGGCTTCTGCTCTTCTCTTAACCAGCTCACATGTCGTATGGAACCTGCTAAAAGATGAGAAGGGACACTAAAACTTATCTACAAAATCTGTCCACATGCATTTAAACACTAGGCAAAGTACTCAAAAGCACCTCTGTGTGTCTTCAGGACCACGTTGCCATGACGACACACACATGCAGACTCAATAGGTGAAAACAATACCAGCGTTGCTTTAGCAGCTGGTAACAATGGCTCTGAATTCGCTAAGAGTTTAAAAAGTATGCAGTTACCTAATTCATTATCTCTGATGCGCTAACCTATGATTTAATGTGCTTCAAAAGGACATGAATATGGCCTTCCTCAGTGACCGGTCCGCCCAGGGTCTGACCGCACGATGCAGCCATCGTGGTCCAGGGAAACACATGAGCAAGCATTCTGCGTTAAATGTGTTCACACTGTTTGAAACAACGACTGTCGGCAGTGCAAACATCTTTGTTACATCTTTTGTGAAATGGATGTGAGATCTGCAGACTGGCGGCCATGGAGAGTTTGTTTCTGTAGTTTCACAAACACTTTACAGATTTAACATATCTGGCACTGGTTTTAAATCTGCAAAGGCCTCTAACCTCGATGTGATGGCAGCATGTATTAGCTGTGTCCCCATGTCCCATGGTAATACGGCTAATGTGTTTATTTATTATTTGTGGGGCAATTTAAATTTGTGTTATTTATCTTTTTTATCAAGATTGAAATGAAGCTCAGCGCAAGTTCTCTCAGGAAGACTGGGTGTATACATTCACTCCGCAGCTGCATATAACCAGCTCATCACAGGCGTTCTCTTTAACCTATTACATTTCACCTCATTCTCCAGCAGCCAATCAGCGAGCTGCAGCCAAACTATAACATGGTTCTCCTCTCTCCTGCAGTCAGCTGTGACTTCAGGTGTTCATGCACCTTATCATACTGTGTGGCATGGGTCCATAAATGTTCAAACACATGAAGTCTCTCCTGATTGAAACATCAGGTGTTGAAATAAACAACTGCAGTTCAAAATAAAAAGTGAATTGCCTAATTTGTTGTTGTGGAATCAATTCATTTCTTTCTTTAAAGGCAAAAACATGAAAAAGCTAAGAAAAAAAAATATTGAAAACAATATATTTGGAGCAACTTAATTTATAAATGGTTGTCAACTTAAAAACGTGTGTTCACAATGAGGGTAATTAAGTACATACAACTTAAAATCACTTTTAAATCATGTGGTAAAAGAAGTCGGAACAACTTAATCTTTTGAGTAATCAACTTAAAAACTTGTGTTTATGCTCCAGTTATTAAGTAAGTGGTAATTAAATACACCTCTGACTGTAGAGGAAAAGCCTTCTCCCCTAACTCAAATAACTTTGTTGCTTTAAGACAATTTCATTAGAAGTTGTCTTAACTCAATAAACATCCATGCAAACTGTTGCGTTGATTTTCTTTGTTGAGCCAAGGCCTCTGTTTTTAGAGTCAGGCTCTGAAGGCCTTTATTTGATAGACACACTCCATAGGTTTGGAATCTGCTGCTACACACTGTGATTGGGTCGTCTGTCTGAGAGGACCACACACACTACATGTGAGAATGGGCTCTCGTGTTTTCGCTTATAGAAAATCCTCTTTACAATTCAATGTAAGTTGGTGAAGGGTTTATTCGGTACATCAAGAACAACCTGGTTTAACCAGACTCACAGTGTAAGGGCAACAGAGGCAAATATCCCTCTGAGAAAAAGTTGAAAGGAATAAAAGAAATCATTCACGTCACTTGGAAAAGTATCAAAGGGGATTTGAGTGTCAAGTGCAAATGATGACTCTAACAAGCTGGAATAATGTTGATATGGAGGGCCTGCTCATATGGAGGGCCTGCTCACCTTACACGTCTCCTGGGGCCAGTCCTCGTCTCCTTCCTTCAGATACCCAGGAATGATGAAGCGGGTCTTCCTCGTCCCGCTGAAGTCTGACGCCTGGATGCTTTTATCAGCCTTTATATCCTGACAGTTTCAAAAGAAAAGCAAAGGTAAACTAATTGAAAGATGTATCTAGCTTTAGTCTTCATTAACACAATACTCACTTGCCCAATATTAAGGTATCCATATAGATCCCTTAAATCCACAGGAAGTGGACATTCCACAGCAACATTTTGAAAAAAACAACTGATTGAAGTTGATGTGAAGCTTGAGAATGTAACCCACTTTAATCGTCTAACGATATCATCCAAATAATGTGTTTGTTCATCCATCACTGATGTTGACATCATTATAGAAGAGGATATATTGGCTGCCAGTTTAGAGGAGAGGAGACATGTTAGCCCTGATGAACCATTTGAATGTTCACGTGGGCATGGTGAAAGTGTTATATAATATCTCAAACCCTCTGTATTGGTTCACTGATCCACAGATAGTGTTTCCATACGCACACAGGATGAGAGACAGCATCTCTTTCCTAGCTGGAATGAAAAAGGAAATGAAAGCTGCTCTTGCCTGGTAGTAACGGTCCTTCTGGGTGAAGAGGAGGAAGCGGGTGCCAGGGCAGGGCGGAGGATGGTCTCTGAGCGGTGCCCCCCCACGGAGGCAGGTCATCAAAGCAGCCGAGCCCATCGAAACAGACCCCAGCCGCTGAGGACACGCAGGACACAGAACTGAGACCTGACCACATGTGAGGGTCCACAACCCCTCGTGCATCCTGACACCTCGGACACATTGTTTTATCATAAAGGACTTTTTCTACAGAACTTTAGGGAAAAGACAGATGATGAAAGTTGCAAACATTAAATATATTTGTATTTAAAAAGGACAAGTTTCAAACATATCTTTGGTTTATTATATGCACTTTACCAGATTATAGCTTTACGATCAAATATATTAAAACTAAATTAAGAAAACACAACAACAAAAAGTTAAAACAAGATACAAGACACACAAAATAAAAACACAAACTATAACACAAAGTCATTGAACATTAGATTTCATGTTCAGTCTAAAGTGGATTCGATTTATTTGGACTGTATCCAGTTTTCTGGGAAACACACCAAATGTGTCAGGCTGAGCGTGTAAAAGGAATCCTTAAGACATTTAGAGTATTTGCATTTGATTGGATATTGTATCAATAAGGAACATGGACACTTAGGCCTGAATATTGAACTGTTATATAGCTTTAATAAAGAAGTGACCAGGCTGCAGTTTGTGATACTGTCAGACATGTTGGAGCTTTGATTGATTGAATGTATTCTTGATTAAAAAAAGACAAAACTCACTACATAGAATAAAAACACATGAAAGCCTGAAGGCGTTTTTCCATTATGGTTCTCCAGTAAAACACTTCCCACAGCACATGCACACAACGACACCACGGTGCAGAGCCACTTATATATTGAACCAATCAAACTCTAAGACCCCTTTACCTTGCATTTAAATACAGTATATACTGCTGTATATACTGTATTTACGCTCAGTGTATTTATTCTTATTTATACATTTGACATCTATTTACCTTTACTTGTATCATTTATTTTGTACAGACTGCTGATAGATAAGTATAGAACTGACTGTTTGCACTCTGGTTAGACCCTCTTAATGTCTTTACACTCTGCCTGCATTATGTAATGAGAATAAAGTAATCTAAACTAATCTGATTTCAGTGAAAGCAAATAGATAAATCCAATTTACCTGCTGTTCCGATGAGGACAAAGAGCAGACTCCACATGTGTGACATCTGTGGACATGAGGGTTTTTAGTTGTTAAATAAAGGAACAGAATGGCGAACAGGCTGATGTTGTGTACTTACCTTGAGTCCAGACCACAACGTTGTGAGCCCACTGGTCAGCTCTTGAAATACTGCCGCTAGCTGACGGTGTGCCACGCAGCAGTGCGACACACACAGGTGAGGCACACATACATGTAGAGGTGAGGAACAGGTCAGCAGTTACATGTGTTCTTCACGTGTTCTTCATGCTCTGAACTGTTCCAATGCAGATGTCCTCAGTGACTGGAACATGTCTGTTCTCAACCCTGTCTCCTAAAAATTACGTTCCCACAGAACTAAACTGCATTCTGAATTACGTTTAGCTAGAAACGTATTTACTCCCACGTTACGTTTGTTATGAACGTATCTCAAATACGTTTATTTTCTACATATCTTTGCCATTTATTGTCTTGCTTATAATAATGATAATAATCATTTATAAATATCATTTTAGAGCACACCTTTGAAATCGACAATCGGGTTCGATATATGGTTAAATTAAAATCAGTAGGCGAGGCTGTAATTTCGCCAGCTGTTACTCTCATGAGCGAGGCAGAAAATAATAGTTTTAACATGCCAAAAAGCTGCTGTGTCGTTTATTGCACCTCAAACATTAAAACAAATCCAGAGTTACGTGTTTCTGTACTTCCTCTAAGAAGAAAGGACAGCAACAGAAGAGCTCTGTGGCTTCAGGCTTGATCGCTGTTCAAATGACAGCGTTGGTTTCCCCAAAAGTGGGCGGGGCTGTAAAGTGACGTAGATTTTATTCTCATCTATTATTCAAAACCATTCTATTTATTCTAACGTAAATGACATGCCAGTGTTTTATCTTTTTATTTATTTGTTTTGATTTTAAATCGTATAATGTCGGACTTTTTTTGTCATCTTTGAGGAAAATAAATGGGGTTTAGAGCCTCAAAATACTGAAATCTGTATTTTTTAAAATCTCTTCCTTCTAATTTGTTATTCTTTTCTAAATAACACACTGTTATTTACTCAACAATAACACACAATTATCCTTGTTTTTATTTATTCGTTTAATTCTATAATCATGGGCTTTTAAGCATGCTTTTTAGCTGTAAATAAAGTCACCAGAAACAGACGGGACATTTTGAGATTTAGGATGGCCGAAGACACTACACTACCCATAATCCCCAGCT
Source organism: Pseudochaenichthys georgianus (assembly GCF_902827115.2). Taxonomy (NCBI): domain Eukaryota; kingdom Metazoa; phylum Chordata; class Actinopteri; order Perciformes; family Channichthyidae; genus Pseudochaenichthys; species Pseudochaenichthys georgianus. Next base: position 2,049,007 of record NC_047517.1, read on the forward strand.
ATCGTTTGGGACTACAGTCCCGTTGACAAACCCCGTGATGTTGCGCCAAGGCGAGCGTTAAGCTCTTTGAAATGGAACAAAACCACGGCAGACTATTCAAAACTGGACTCGAACGCCCCACCAGAACTACACATGCTGGCTATTGTGTTTCGCAACATGTTCTCTATGGCACGTCTCTACTGGGAATTGTAGTTTTAAAAGACGTTTTCCCCAAATTTAGAAGTTGACAGTATTAAACTGTGTACAGCCCTGGAGGTTTAGGCGATAGGAAACACATTGGTGTGTACAAATGTAAAACATGTAATTACTAAATGGGTGAACATCGCTTGTATCCATAATGGGCAGCATTAATATATACCCACACGACAGCTCATTGTTACTTTGTAATTCTACTCCACTACAATTCAGAGGTTAACCTGGTATTTTTACTCCACTACATTTAGTTTAGTTACTTTGCAGATTCTGATTAATGATGTGAAATATAAACAACCCTTAAATCAGACTTTAGTTACACCTGGGTAAAATTCAGGGAAGGTGATTGTCAAGTGGCAACAATCAGGAGAGATATTTGATAGTTGGTGCTTGAGAAGACTAAACATTTATCTGCAGATCTTTATAAAGTATATTCATTACTCGTTATTCTCTACTAATAGTTAATTAAAAACTGTATAATGGCTATTTTGCACATCCCTTTCAAGATTTCAAGATTTTCTAAGGTGTATTGATCTTATACACAACTTGGGTCACAGGTTCCTCAACAGCGCATTACAAGACATCTATCAATATGTGTGTACCTCCACTATTAAACTGTCATATTCTGCACATTTCTTATACTATCTACTACATACATAAGAGTATAATTAATGTGTATAATATCAGTTAAAATAAGTGCTTCAACATAGTTAACATTGCAGGAAAGCAATATTTTAGACGTTAAGTACTTTGTCAGGCTTAATATTCATCTGTAGATAGATACCCCCAAAGCTTTTTTCTTGTTTAAAAGAAGACCTTAACCTAAAGTATTCTTTAATGTGTTAATAAAGGTTAATTCGTTTTTCTGTTTTGCACATCCTCCTATTAATATCTGTGTACATCCGGCACTAAACTGTTTTATTGTAGAGATCACTTAGTATCTTCTTGACTTTTTATATTCTATATAATATTTCTATCCTTCTACTTTCCCCCTATGAAAGTATGTACTCTTAATATTGTTTAACAACATAACATTATAACATTATTCAACAAAAATAATTCACTAACATGCTTTAACCACTAGGCGGTGCACACAAGGTACACACAGCAAACTAATAATAACTTTGTATTATTAGTGTAGACACTTATGTATGTATAACATCTGAAGATGTGTAGTTTTATTCATGTTTTTACATAATTTTACAGGATATTGCTATACTATTTCTCTTGTTTTACTTCTACACATTAATATCTGATTTGTAAAACATCACAGATAGAAAGGCATATCCGTCATTTAATGGTAAGCTATTGAAATTGTGATTCCATAGATGTGTCTCCCATCACCCAAATCCCCTGACTATTCTCTCAACTCAGTATTTACATTCTGATATTCAAAGAAAATCAGTAATATCTTTAAAAACTACAAGTCCTTTTCTATCAGCTGTGCACCGTTATGGAGTAAATATAACCTATATACCAATTGGATCAAATATAAATGTCAGCCGAATTACTATTGATACTGCAAGGAGACGTATTTTGTGAAAAGAAATTGAAGATGTTGTTTAATTGTTGATATATTTATGATCCACGTCAAGTATTCAGTTTTGGCAGCAGTTCTCCTGTTTGTCCAGAAGTCTTCTCATCAGGGCTCTATAAATAAAGAACTACGTCAGATGTGTAATATTTAATGCAGCCGAACCGTGTATTACAATGCCGTTATGTGATGACTTCCAAAGAGAAAAGCAAGAACACTCTGAATTAGGTATTATTTTATTTTTCATTGTCGGATATCATATCTTATTAACACCATATCCCAGCGTGCATTGCGGCTAAAACATCCAATCAACGAGCTTCAAGCTGAGGATCTTGGGTAATCAGTTTGGTGGGTTTGTGGTGTGTATCGCTCGAAATGTCCCGTCTGTTTCCGGTGACTTTATTTACGGCTAAAAAGCCCAAGATTATAGAATTAAATGAATAAATAAAAACAAGGATAATTGTGTGTTATTGTTGAGTAAATAACAGTGTGTTATCTAGAAAAGAATAACAAATTAGAAGGAAAAGATTTAAAAAAATACAGATTTCAGTATTTTGAGGCTCTAAGCCCCATTTCTTTTCCTCACAGACGAAAAAAAGTCCGACATTATACGATTTAAAATAAAAACAAATAAATAAAAAGATAAAACACTGGCATGTAATTTACGTTAGAATAAATAGAATGGTTTTGAATAATAGATGAGAGTAAAATCTACTTCACTTTACAGCCCCGCCCACTTTTGGGGAAACCAACGCTGTCATTTAAACGGCGATCAAGCCTGAAGCCACAGAGCTCTTCTGTTGCTGTCCTTTCTTCTTAGAGGAAGTACAGAAACACGTAACTCTGGATTTGTTTTAATTTTTGAGGTGCAATAAATGACACAGCAGCTTTTTGTCATGTTAAAACTATTATTTTCTGCCTCGCTCAACAGCTGGCGAAATTACAGCCTCGCCTGCTGATTTTAATTTAACCATATATCGAGCCCGATTCTCGATTTCAAAGGTGTGCTCTAAAATGAAATTTATAAATGACTATTATCATTATTATAAGCAAGACAATAAATGGCAAAGATATGTAGAAAATAAACAGATTTGAGATACGTTCATAACGAACGTAACGTGGGAGAAAATAAGTTTCTAGTTAAATGTCCATGTAAACATTTATGAATAAAACTTTTATAACTTTTAAAAGACTTAAAATTGAGACTTAAAATTGTCAAAACTCAAGAAATTGTGTTTTTCAAGGATGGTACAGTGGTGGTATGAATTTGGCTTTCTGTCAAACACCTTGATAGCTCTCTTGTACAGCTGTTCTATGGGTTTCAGGTTTGTGGCCCTTTGCAGCATTGACAGTTAAGAAGGGTCTAATTTGTTTAAAATGTTGCAAGTTGAATTTAATGGTATTTGATACTTTCTTAATATGTTTCTTAAAAGTCAAGTTTGAGTCCAGTATGACTCCAAGATACTTGAGCTGGGAGACTATTTCTATTTCTGCTCCGTTTAAAAACATGTTGGATCCTTCAATTTTGACTGGTCGTTTACTGAACATCATGCATACTGTTTTGTTTTACGTTTAACTGTAAGCAAATGTTGTTCAGCCAGTGTTGAACCTTGTCCAAAGCATTTGAGAGACAAAGTGAGATTATTTCAGTGTTCGTACATTCAACTCAGGACATACATTAGACAAATCATTGATGTACAGTGAAAAAAGTAACTGTCCAAGAATGGAACCTTGTGGAACCCCAACAGGGTTGACAAGGTAGGGGGATTTGGAACCGTTGACCAAAACATACTGTTTTCTGTTCGATAAGTAAGACTTGAACCAATGTATTGAAACTGCCGGAAAATTGAAATAAGTCAGCTTTGTAAGAAGCACTTGGTGGTCAACAGTGTCAAAAGCCTTCCTGAGATCAAGGAAGACAGCACCTACATATGGGCTCGTGTCCAACATACATTTTTTTTTTTTTTAAACTTTATTTTCCTTTTTCTTAAACAACACATACAGTTTCAGTTTCAGTGACAAAAAATTGCAGGTTGTCCATTTTTTTGTTAACCCCCCTACCCCCCTACAGAATAAGACAAGATTAATTGTACAAAAATATTTTTGAAATAATAAACAAACAGATGGTACAGACAGCACACATAAAAATAAAATAAATGACAAGGTCGAGATACATGTTAATCATGGTTGACTATAGAGAATCTGTGTTCTAATTCAGTTTTTTTTAAAGTTTTTTTTTATAGATATAAATCAATTAGGGAAGAGTAGGCAGTTTCAAACTTTCCATGTAAGTTAAAAATGGTTGCCAGGTCCTATAGAATTTACAAGTGGAGCCACCCAAAGTAGACTTTATTTTCTCCATGTGTAGAAACATCATAAGTTCTGTCACCCAGTGGACATGAGTGGGAGACGCCTCCTGCTTCCACCTCATAAGTATAAGTCGCCTCGCAATTAGGGAAGCAAAAGCAACAGCGTTTGAATAATGTCTGGAAAGGACAATGTCGTCCGGGACGACTCCAAAAATTGCAGTAAGAGGAGAAGGGGTATAATTTACTTTAAAGATCTTAGAAAACGTATCAAATATAGATGTCAAATAATTATGAAGATTTGGACATGTCCAGAAAGTATGGATGAGGCACCCTGTTACTGACTTACATCTGTTGCATAAGGGATCCACCCCTGGATACATCTTTGCTAATTTTTCCTTTGATAAATGAAGGCGGTGTAATACCTTGAATTGGAGAAGGCCATGTCTGGCACAAATTGAGGAAGAGTGAACTCTTTGAAGGATGGACTGCCAATTATCATCTGTTATTTCAAATGCTAGATCATCTTCCCACTGAGATCTGATTGTCGAAAGGAGAGGGAGAATGCAGGGAGGAAAGTACATTATACAACACCCTAATTACTCCTCTATTCTGCACATTTATTTCAAGAATTCTGTCTAAGGTTGTTTCCGCTGGTTTATTTGGAAACTGCGGGTATTTGCTATGTGTGAAATTTCGAATTTGGAAATATCTGAAAAGATGGCCGGGTGGAATACAAAATGTTTCTGTCAACTGACTAAATGAGGCAAATACCTTGTTTATATACAGATCTTCAAAACTACGTATTCCCCCATTATTCCAGATCTTAACAGCAGAATCCATCACAGAGGGTGGGAACATATGGTTCGAGTAAATCGGTGATCGTATGGACATCATATGTAATCCAAACCGTTTCCTACACTGTACCCAGATTCTAAGAGAATTATATACTAATGCAGGGGTGGCCAACCCACGGCTCTCGAGCCGCATGCGGCTCTTTGCCTAGTTTCATGCGGCTCTTCAGTTCATAATGAATTTTATATGTGTGAGTTTGGGGGAGAGACACTGACTCCTGACTAGTGTTGCACGGTGTACCGATACTTGAAAGGTATACCGCGATACCCTGCCGTTAAAAACGTTACGATTCCTCCGTTTCATTAGTATCGGTACTTTAAGAATGACGGTGGAAAGTACTCCGGTGAGAAAGCGCCGTTTTAATAAGAGCCGTGTGTGTTCAGCGCTCTGCTTCCACTCCCTGCACTGCAGCCGTGCCTGCAGTCCCGCCCCTCTCAAGCACGCTCAAGTCCCTCCCCTCTCTCGTGCACGCGCTAGCTGCCAGAGCATTTGAGAAAACGCGAAGCATGGCTGCAAGTGGGATTGCAACTGCTGCTGCGCCTCGGCTTGTTGACAAAAAAGATGCCAGAAGAGAAATGTGGAAGTATTTTAGCTATATCTCTGACAGTGAGGGCAAGCCTACGGACACCACTAGGCCTGTCTGTGAGACATGTATTAATTTGATTTAATACGAATTCTTGTCATTTATTTTATTTATTGTTCTCATTGTTTAAAAGTTTGTGTTATGGTTATGGTTCTGGTGTGAAATAAAGCACAATAATTACATTTAAGACTGTTTACCTTTTTTTAAGAAAAGTATCGAAAAGGAATCGCAATTCTTGATTTGGTATCGAAACCAAAATGTTGGTATCGTGACAACACTACTCCTGACAGTTAAACCTGATATTTAGTAGGTCTGTTAAGTATTGAATGCTGATAATTCTGACGTAATTTGTGGCCCAAGAGCCAATCACAATAATACCTGCGATGCAGTGAACCAATCACCTTTGAGGGGGGGAAAACCTATCATTGATTAAACACTATCCAGTGTTTCCCCTACCATTGTCTTGGAGGGGCGCTGCGCCCCGCCAACGGAGCCCCGCCAACGGAGCCCCGCCAACGGAGCCCCGCGCCCCCCCTGAAATTCAAGGTGTTTACAAATATATATTATTATTTTTTTAAATATATATATAGCACCAAATTGCAAATAATCTATAACTACTGTCACTTTTCACATTGAACATGTGCTCTTTTATTAAATAAACTAAACGCTTTCATTTGAAGTTGTGAGTTTAGTGTTTTTGACCCTAAGAAACACTGATGCATTAATCAATAACAATAATCCACAGCTCCTCTCTCTGCTCCAGAGGATTTAAAGAATATATATCCCAATGCCACAAAAATGTATCAGTGACGTGGCAATGCCACAAAAATGTATCAGTGACGTGGTCGAAATCTTGTCTCCAGAAAACCAAAAACTGAAACAAGCGGTATCAGTGACTGTGTGTTTGATGTGGCTCTTTGCAGTAACAGAGAAAAAATGTGGCTCTTAACCTCTGACTGGTTGGCCACCCCTGTACTAATGGATTACTCTTGTAGATATACAATTCCAATGGAAGAGCTGATCCAAGCAAAGCGAAGTTCTACCGCAGTAGGCCGATTCAATAAGAATCCAAGCTGGTGTCTCTGTAGAAGGAGCACTTAGCCAATAGAGAAAACATACATTCGCCGCTCAATAATAGAATTGGAAATTGGGTAGGGCTAGCCCTCCTGATTGTTTTGTTCTCTGAAGGAAATCTTTACGAATCCTAGGGGTTTTATTATTCCAAATAAATGCAGAAATATATTTGTCCAGAGTGTTAGAGAATATTAATGATATCTGTGAATGGGAAAATGTTAGTGTTTTCCCTATGTGTCCCGTTTGTAATTTACACAGGGCAAAAGGCCAAAAGGCTCTGCTTCCCTGTGGGGGGAAGTGTGACCACTTGCGCAGATGGTTTTAATAGACCAGTCCTTTGTCCCTGAAACATGTGTTATTAATTAGGATAGAAAGGGCGCGAACAGAGGCTCCTCCTAGATTCTCTGGGTAGAATTGCACTGTGTTTTCTGTGTATTCCTCAGTGTTGACTCGGGATTTCATGATGAAAGTTGTGTAAATGCCTTGGAAACACTCACGGCCGTGACTCTCAAATAAACTCAATGTTTGATATAAAGCGGATTCCAGCTTCCATTTCTTCCATCAACATTGCTGAGCAGAAGTTTCTCTCACAGATTGGCGTCACGGAACAGGACACCAAAAGATCTTCAGAGGCTGGTAAGTACATTTCTATTTTGAGATTGACTTACCAGCGTTTGGGATCAACGGTGTCACAAAATTACCTGAGAGAACTGAGCTGCTGCAATCTTTTTGGGTTTCTCTACTCATTTACATCTGGAGGCTAATCATAACCTCAGGAATCGGTGTCAAGAGGACGTTCTCCTGGCCGATTTCCCCGTGATTGTTGCTGGGGCAGATGCCTACGAGCAAGCACGGCCCATGTGAAAACTATGAGAATATTTGGGGCTAATAAATAACCTCGGAATATCGAATTATCGATTTCCTCTGTGTGTGGTTCTTGGAATTAAATCAATTACACACAGCAAATATTCGGAGAAACTTTGAAAAGGAGCACCAGTAAAGTGGAGTTTCTGAATTTTAGAAGCAATGTCGCAGATTTGTATTTAAACGAATCGCCGAATTTAGGAGATTTCAGAGGATGAATTGCCTAAATCAACAGCATTTCTGCTGAGGTGATGATTCTCCGCCCCCTGTGGAGAGCAGCATGCAGAGAGAGGAACATACGGCATTATTTCCGCGACTATTACCATTTTTGAACTAAAGAAAGTGGTTAATGCATGGTATGAGAATGTTATATGAATTGCTGAATTTAGCTGTTGTGTTTTTGGGAAAAAACGGAGAGAAAATTAAAGTATAATCAGTACTAAATAGTCATTATTTCTGCGATTATTATTATTTTTGAACCAAAGAAAGTGGCTAATGCGTGGTGTGAGAATGTCATAATATGGATTGCTGAACACAACATTGTTACGAATGGGTGAAGCAGGTAGGACTCAAATGCCGAATAGCGAAAAGCGAGCTTTATTAAATAATAAAGCTGTGGCAAAAACAAGGCAGAATCCAAAATATCCAAAGCAGCACAAGGAACACAGACTGTGGAATAACATGGAGGGAAAACAATGAACCGACATGGACCACAGGGGAAGACTAAATACACAGAAGGGTAATCACAGAACAAGACACAGCTGGACAGGGGAGGAGAAACACAAGGACAACAGGTGAACACAATCGGGTAATCAGGGAGGGAAACAGACAGAAAGCAGACAGAAACGGGGGTGAACACTTTACACAATAAAACAGGAAACCCAAAGACAAGAAAAACACCAACACAGACAAAACTACAAACGTGACATAACCTGAGAATCGTGACAGAACCCCCCCCTCAAGGGACGGATCCCAGACGTCCCAAAAAAAGGTCCAGCAGGGTGGGTGGAGGGGGACCAGAGGGAGGACACATAACTAGGGCCAAGAAAGGGTGGGTGGAGGGGGTCTGGAGGACGGGTCTCGGGCGGACGGCCCGGGGGAAAGGCAGAGACCAAGGAGGGGCTCTCGGGCGGAAGGCCCGGGAGCAAGGCAGAGACCAAGGACGGGGTCTCTGGCGGAAGGCCCGGGGGCAAGGCAGAGACCAATGAGGGGGTCTCGGGTGGACGGCCTGGGGGCAAGGCAAAGTTCAAAATGGGGTGAAGGCCACAGCGGGCAAACTCAGGGGGCCGTGCATGAGGGCAAAAGCAGCGGCAGGAAGAGTCAGGGGGCCGGGCCCGAGGACGAAGACCGCGGCACTCAGGGGGCTGGGCTCGAGGGAGAAGACCGCGGCTCTCAGGGGGCCGGGCTCGAGGGCGAAGACCAGACAGCTCCGGAGGCCGGGCAGGACCCGGTGTCGGCCGAACAGGAACCGGAGCCAGTGGGACAGGCTTCGGCAGGATCCCCCACGGAAGAGGACCAATAGTTGGCAGGACCCCTGGTGAGACAGGTGATGGTGGGGCCTCCAACGGAACAGGACAAGGGTTTGGCAGGACCCCCGGCAGAAGAGTTGTCGGCGGGACCCCCAGAGGAACAGGACATAGGATTGGCAGGACCCCCGGCAGGAGAGCAGTCGGCGGGACCTCCAACGGCACAGGACATAGGGTTGGCAGGACCCCCGACAGAAGAGTAGTTGGCAGGACCCCCGGCAGGAGAGTAGTCGGCGGAACCTCCAACGGGACAGGACAAGGAGCTGGCAGGACCCCCGGCAGAAGAGCAGTCGGCGGGGCCTCCAACGGCACAGGACAAAGGGTTGGCAGGACCGCCGGCAGGAGAGCAGTCGGTGGGACCTCCAACGAGATGGGACAAGGAGCTGGCAGGACCCCCGGCAGGAGAGCAGACGGCCGGACCTCCAACGGGACGGGACAAAGGGTTGGCAGGACCCCCGGCAGGAGAGTAGACGGCGGGACCTCCAACGAGACGGGACAAGAAGCTGGCAGGACCCCCGGCAGGAGAGTAGATGGCGGGACCTCCAACGGGACAGACATACGATTGGTAGGACCCCCGGCAGAGGAGTAGTCGACGGGGCATCTAACGGGACAGGACATGGAGTTGGCAGGACCCCCAGCGGAACCTCCAACAGACCAGGACATTGGGTAGGGACTTGAGACGTGACTCGAGAGGGGAACTAGAGACGGAACTCCAGAGGGGACTAGAGGAGGAACAAGAGAAGGGACTAGAGGAGGAACTAGAGGAGGGAACTCGAGAGGGGACTTGAGAGGGGAACTAGAGAGGGGACTCGAGGAGGGACTAGAGAGGGGACTAGAGGAGGGACCTCGAGAGGGAACTCAAGAGGGGACTGGAGAGGCGACTCGAGAAGTGACTAGAGGAGGGACTAGAGATGGGACTAGGGAATTGACTAGAGGCGGGACTTGAGTAGGGACTAGAGATGGAACTCGAGAGGTGACTGGAGAGGGGACTGGAGATGGGACTAGAGAAGGGACTCGGGAAGGGACTTGGGAAGGGACTTGGGAAGGGACTTGGGAAGGGACTAGAGAAGGGACTAGGAAAGTGACCTGAGGAGGGACTAGGGAAGGGACTAGAGGAGGGACTAGGGCAGCTGGGACCAGGACTGGGGCCGGAACCATGGCTGCTGGGGCCAGAACTGGGGCTGTAACCATGGTTGCTGAGGCCGGAACCAGGGCCGGAACCATGGCCGCTGGGGCCAGAACTGGGGCCGGAACCATGGCTGCTGGGACCGGCACTGGAGCCGGAGCCGCTGGAGTACGGGCTGGAATCCTGGCCTTGCATCTTCCAGAGACCTTTTGGAGGCTCCGTGGACACCAAACGCCAGACGGGTTCCTGATAAAAGGTCTGAGGTTGGAACTGGAGCCGCTGGAACCGGAACAGAGGCCTGGACCATGGCTGTGTGGGCCAGGTAATCGAGCAAGGAAACATAGCTCTGCGGGCCGGTACTGGTGCATGGATCCATGGCTGTGGAAACCGGAACTGAAGCCGGGATCATGGCTGTTGGAGCACGGGCTGGAATCCTGGCCCTGCGTCTCCTAGAGGCTTTTTGGAGACTCTGTGGACCTTCAACAGGACAGTAGTCGGATCCCAGGAAAGGGTTATAAGCTTGTGACAATTCTTCAGGGCTACTTGTAAAGGTTTGTAGCCACTCAGGCAACAAGCTCCTGAGCCAGGGCTTGCGAGCAACCTCCCGGCGTGCCTCCTTCAAAGCAGCCTCTTTACCCCGTCTAGATGAGGCGTTCTTCCAGGTGTAAAAAATGTACTCCAGAGAGTACCCAAGACATTCCGCCTGTGGGGCCAAAACATTAAAATCTGCTGAGTCCAAATGTGGTCGGTTCATTCTGTTACGAACGGGTGAAGCAGGTAGGACTCAAATGCCGAATAGCGAAAAGCGAGCTTTATTAAATAATAAAGCTGTGGCAAAAACAAGGCAGAATCCAAAATATCCAAAGCAGCACAAGGAACACAGACTGTGGAATAACATGGAGGGAAAACAATGAACCGACATGGAACACAGGGGAAGACTAGACTAAATACACAGAAGGGTAATCACAGAACAAGACACAGCTGGACAGGGGAGGAGAAACACAAGGACAACAGGTGAACACAATCGGGTAATCAGGGAGGGAAACAGACAGAAAGCAGACAGGCAGGAAACGGGGGTGAACACTTTACACAATAAAACAGGAAACCCAAAGACAAGAAAAACACCAACACAGACAAAACTACAAACGTGACATAACCTGAGAATCGTGACAATTATGAGTAAAGAAGGCTCTCATAATTAAACAAGATATTTCTCTAACCCCCTCTGAAAGTCTCCCTAATTCGGATTAAAACTAGGCTGGAAGAGTTTTTGTCACGCTGAGTTGTTGAGAGTTTTTATGTTTGTTTGTCTAATTGCAGTGTTTGTTTTATTGTACTAACCGTTAAACATGGGTAATACTGTCTCCACAAACGAGTCCATTGGTAAGAAGGAAAATGATTCACGCACCAAGACACTTACAAAAAATCCTATTACAGACAGCCATTACACGCACATGTTTTCCCCTAATATGCCGTCAGGAATTGTCGGAAGAAGCTTGGATTGGACTAAAGTTATGCCGTTCACATCGTTACTTTGTGAGCACTCACAACAGAATAGTCAGAAAGGACAGATTCTGTTTGATTGGCCGTTAACGGGCACTTTTGACATGGCCGTGTTGTGGCAGGCATTCAAATTATTTGAACAGGAGGCGAATTGCTCCTGGGATGTAACGTACATGAAGGACTGCGTTAAAGCTTGGAAAAAAGAGGTTACGATGAGCGAAAAAATGAAAAGTCAGTTGGCACCGAGCGAGGCTCCATTGAGCTCAAAGCTCTGATTGATAGAGTTTCTAAATGCGCAGCTAGTTGTCATTTGCTTAGTCTAGAGGCTGCTTTTGATGTTAAATCAGAGAACATGTCCAGAATTAAAGAAAGACACGGAAAGGACGTCGCAGCCATTGCGAAATCAGTTATGTACGATTGGCTGAAAAGACAAGGCAAATCTCCCAGCACAGCTCAGCTAATTTCCATTTTAACAGACGCTGGGCTGCTGGAGGAAAAGCAGGCTGTATCTCTCTGCGCACAAATAATGGGAGTTTCTGGCATTCCTATGTCAGAGCCCGTTTCAGAGAAAACTAATATTTCAATTGAAGGATCACATGTCCAACACTCTTTCATTATTTCAGATGGAAGTCCTATTAATCTAATGGGCAGAGATTTGCTTTGTAAATTACAAGCAACAATACATTGCACTCCAGATGGATTGTTTTTGACTATTCCTGACAGAAAAGTCTATCAAGCTGTCCAATTCATTCAATCATCTCAGGACAACCTTTATTGTTGATCATTTCCAGATTTCAACATGATTTCTGTTTTCTCAACAACAGGAATTCAGACAATTGCTAACATTTCCCCTGTGTGTGCTTCTTTAATGTCCCTTATGCGGCCTGTATTGAATTGTCACTGCACAGCTGCTTTTAACCCATCAGATGACTATGCACTATCAGTAAGAGGTTTTTGCAACAGCTCAGATCAGTTGGAATGTGAACAGTTTCTATTTTTAGGACCCCAGGGGTGCGCATTGCCTGTTAGGCTCACACCCACACAGCAGGCTCTTTATGCTGCAGACACGATCCCTCACCTCACAATAGCGGTCACTTCAGGAAGTGAACCTGAGGAAGTGGGGGCCATGGCAGCCCACTGCCATGCTCTGCTGAGGGCTGCAAAGGCTTCTCACACACACACACACACACACACACACACACACACACACACACACACACACACACACACACACACACACACACACACACACACACACACACACACACACACACACACACACACACACACACACACACACACACACACACACACACACACACACACACACACACACACACACACACACACACACACACACACACACACACACACACACACACACACATCTAATTAACATCGGAGAACAACATTACATGCTGCATCTCTCTGAGCAACTTTCTCTCCCTCAAAGCGCATTTCTTCATTTACAGCCACCTGCACTCACACAATATGGACCCCCTTCAGATTTTTCTGAGGTTCCTGCCACAGTATGGGCTAAACACAAAAACCATGTGGGGTTTGTTTGTTCAGCCCCTCCACACAGAGTCACACTTAAAGCCAATGCCAGATTGCCAGCTATCAGACAGTACAATTTACCCCATAGAGCCATTTTGAGTCATCCAATCTCTGCTCGATCAGGGCGTGTTAAGATATACAACTAGCCAATGTAACACTCCTATTCTGCCCATACCTAAACACAATCGCCCTGATGAGTGGCGTTTTGTCCAAGATTTGAAAGCTATTAACGCTATTGTCATTCCAACAGCTCCTATAGTGCCTGACACTAATTCGATTCTCGCATCATTACCGTCAGATTCGAAATGTAACACAGTAATCGATTTGTGTTCAGCATTTTTCTCTGTTCCTCTGCATCCAGACAGCCAGTATCTGTTTGCATTTACTTTTAAAGGTAAACAAATCACATACACGCGCCTCCCACAGGGGTACGTCGAGTCGCCTACTGTGTACGCTGCAGCTGTTAAGAGAGATCTGGACACTTTGGTCCTTACAGGAGGTAGTTGCTTCAGTACGCAGATGACCTGTTGTTAGCTTCTCCCAACATGGACACATGTCGCATCGACTCCATTCTGCTCATGAAAAGACTTTCTGAATGCGGACACAGAGCATCCCTGGCTAAGTTGCAGTACTGCCAGACTGAGGTCACATACCTGGGTCACATTCTGAGGGATGGACACCGACTCCTCTCGCCAGCAAGGATTTGCCTTTTGAACAAAGTGGCACCACCTCGCACAAAGAAAGACATGCTGTCTTTTTTGGGCATGGCTAACTATTGCAGACACTGGATATACGAGTACGCTGCTATGGACTCTGTCCTGCGTGCTGCCACTCTGCAGGCTGCTCCTAACATTGTTCAATGGTCTGAGGACATGCACACAGCTTTTCAGGACTTAAAGCGAGCCCTGACATCAGCTCCTGCCCTGGGGCTCCCTGATTACCATCAGCCGTTTCACCTGCACGTCCATGAGAAGGGGGGCTTTGCGACGGGCATCTTGGTACAGAAGCATGGCTCTAATTTCCGGCCTGTTGGATACTACTCATCTCGACTCTCCCCTGTGGTACTTGGTATGCCTTCATGTCTGCGGGCAGTGGCCGCAGTTGCAATTGTTATCAAACAATCCTCTCCCATTGTACTGGCCAGTGACTGTGTAGTACATGTCCCACATGCAGTTTTGCATATTCTGATCACCTCTGCTACTCAGCATATGACAGCAGCAAGGCGCTCTGGTTATGAAGCAATAATTATTTCAAGCCCACACATCACACTTAAACGCTCTCCCCCTCTAATCCCAGCTACACTGGTACCAATTCCGGATTTTGAAATCACACATGACTGTGTCACAACGATTGACATGTCTTCTTCCCCCAGAACTGATATGTTGCAAACTCCTATCCCTAATTCAGATATGAATCTATACACAGACGGGTCTGCGAGCAGGCCATCTGACACAGTACACTTAGCAGGCTATGCTGTTGTAAATGACTGGGAAGTTTTAGAAAGCCGGGCCTTGCCAAATGGCACGTCGGCTCAGTCCGCAGAGTTGTATGCTCTGCTGAGGGCGTGTATTTTGGCTAAAGATAGAGTTGCAACCATTTTCACAGACTCCAGGTATGCATTTGGTGTGTGCCATGATTTTGGTGTCTTGTGGAAAATGCGCGGTTTCTTAACATCGGCCGGTAAGCCTATTCAACATCATGCGTTAGTAGCTCAGCTATTAGACGCTATCATGCTCCCTACACAGCTAGCAGTGGTTAAGTGCGCTGCTCACACAAATTCTGATGATCCTATTTCGCGTGGAAATGCGTTAGCTGACACCGCGGCTAAACAAGCAGCAGTTTCCTGCTCTTCTATGGTGCTCCAATGCCCCTTGACACAACCCGCAGAACCCATTTGTTTGCCTTCCTTTAATGATGTCGCGGACATGCAAGCCCGCGCTGATGTTAGGGAGAAAGATTTATGGCTAAGACGAGGTTGTACACTTGACGCTGAGTCCAGCTTGTGGCTCCACCCAGACGGACGGATGGTCTGTCCACGTTCGTTCCTCCATGTTTTGGCACATGTTGCACATGGCAAATCACATGTAGGAAAAGGAGGGATGAATGGGATTATAAAGTCCCAATGGTTTGCTCCAGGCATTACACTAGCTACACAGACCCTGGTAGATAGATGCATGATATGCCAGCAGACAAGACGAAGAAGTGGTCAAATTCAGCATGAACACTTACCGCCCCCCTCGGGGCCCTTTGTAAATATGCAAATTGACTTTTCACATATGCCACCATGCCAAGGATTCAAATATCTTTTGGTAATAGTGTGCCAGTTCTCCAAATGGGTAGAGGCCTACCCTACCAGAAAAGAAGATGCTAGAACAGTTGTAAAGTGTCTTCTCAAATATGTTATTCCTAGATTTGGTGTGCCCACAGGAATTAACAGTGACAGAGGTCCAGCATTCATTTCTAAGATAACCCAGAGTCTAGCTACAGTGTTAGGGTTCAAATGGCAATTGCATGTTCCCTATCACCCACAGAGCTCAGGCCAGGTTGAGAGAATGAACTTGACTATAAAGGAGAAACTCACTAAAACAATGTTGACCACAGGACTAAAATGGGTAGACGCGCTGCCGCTAGTTCTGTGCTCCATCAGAAGTTCACCAAATGCAACGACAGGGCTTAGCCCACACGAGGTATTGATGGGAAGGGTAATGTTCGCAGGATCTAGCCCCCCAGTAACACCCCACAAACTCACTCTTTTGTGGACAGATGATTACATGACTAACTATGTCAAATATCTAACTGACATGTTGAGAAAGTTTCACAGGCAGGTGGCTGCCTGTGAAAAAAGGTACAGTTCCTGTACCTTGGGTACCTCCTTTCAGCGATTGATAAATTCATTAAAGTTGACACTCAGAATAAAGAATAGATGTTTTTGACTTTTCCTTCCTCAGGTTGTTTACAATAAAATGTCTGACTTTTCCTTTTCAGATTTTTGAACAAATGTATTTGAATAAAATGTATGTAGTAAAGTGCCTTACTCTTGAATAATTGTATTGAAGTAAACGTAAAGTAATGTTAAAGATTGAGGACACTGTACCTTTACAGATTACAGATTGATCGATTCATCACTGTGAATTTATACCTTAACTGTGAATTTTAACTGAATCCCTAATGATTCTGATTTTATACCTCAATTGGATATCTTATAATCCTACATTCTAATTGTGTTTTAATAAGTAATTGCCTTGAAGTAAATCTTTAAGATGTAAACTGAATTTGAATTTGTGTTTGATGAATGAGATTAACTGAGTGATAAATGATAAAATATCTTGTTTTTGAAACATATATTTTACTATTATATTTTTGTATTGTATGTGTTATTATTGTGCCTTTTTGACAAAAGAAATCAAACACTGAAGAGAGATGATTTTTCTATTATGGTTGTCTGTATCAACCATTGTGATTGACTGTTTCAATCTTATTCTGCTTTTGATGTAATTAATGTAATGAGAAATCCACACAACTCTGAGGACGTTTTATTTGATTTAAGTAGTGACTGAAATATTCTTAGACTAATGTTAATTGGTTATCAATAAATTGATAAAAGGGTGGATCTGTTAGAGAATATTAATGATATCTGTGCATTGGAAAATGTTAGTGTTTTCCCTATGTGTCCTGTTTGTAATTTACACAGGGCAAAAGGCTCTGCTTCCCTGTGGGGGGAAGTGTGACCACTTGCGCAGATGGTTTTAATAGACCAGTCCTTTGTCCCTGAAACATGTGTTATTAATTAGGATAGAAAGGGTGCGAACAGAGGCTCCTCCTAGATTCTCTGGGTAGAATTGCGCTGTGTTTTCTGTGTATTCCTCAGTGTTGACTCAGGATTTCATGATGAAAGTTGTGTAAATGCCTTGGAAACACTCACGGCCGTGACTCTCAAATAAACTCAATGTTTGATATAAAGCGGATTCCAGCTTCCATTTCTTCCATCAACATTGCTGAGCAGAAGTTTCTCTCACACAGAGTATTAAAATACTTTTTTGGTATAAAAGTTGGTATACATTGAAACAGATATAAGAATTTAGGTAGGGTGTTCATTTTTACTACATTAATGCGTCCAATTAGCGATAATGGGAGATTGCCCCATCTTTGAACATCTTTCTTAGTACGTTCAAGAAGGGGGGTGAAATTTTCCTCAAATAACTTTCTATACAGATTAGTAACCTTGATGCCCAGATACGTCATGTAATCAGTTTTTACCTTAAATTTAAATGTTTCAAATGAAATTCCTCTGGCTTTAGAGTTTATGGCGAGTAGTTCACTTTTGTTTACATTTAATTTATAACCTGAGATACTACCAAAATCCTGAAAAATTGCAAGTGCATGGGGAAGAGAGCTTATAGGGTCAGAAATGTAGAGTAAAAGATCATCGGCACTTTGGGCAAGCAAGGAGCACTTTGTGCTCCTTGCTTGCCCATTGGATTCCTTTAACTCTGTTGTCAGTTCGTAGTTTAATTGCTAATAGTTCAATACATATTGCGAATAGAAGTGGAGATAAGGGGCATCCTTGTCTGGTCCCACGATTGAGAGGGAAATACTGGGAGTGCGTGGCATTTGTCCTAACCCGAGCCATGGGTGAGTTATATAGGAGTGTTATCCATGAAATAAAATTCTGGCCCAGTCCAAATTTATCGAGGGTGTAATATAAGTAATCCCATTCCACCCGGTCAAATGCTTTTTCAGCATCTAGCGATAAGGCTATCTCAGGTAGTGGGGACGATGGGGTATACATAATATTAAAAAGCCTACGTAAATTTAAAAAGCCCTGTCTACCCTTCACAAATCCTGTTTGGTCTGAAGAGATGATCGAGGGCAGTCAAGTCTGAGAGCAAGTGTTTTTGACAATATTTTAAAATCAACATTTAAGAGCGATATTGGGCGGTAGGAGGAACATTCTAGTGGGTCTTTATTTGGTTTCAAAAGAAGTGAGATTGTTGCTTGCTCAAGTGTAGGGGGGAGACATTTTGAGTTAAAGCATTCTATATACATTTCTCGTAAAAGTGGAGATATGCTCTCACTAAATGCTTTGAAAAATTCAACGGAAAACCCATCTGGGCCTGGAGATTTTCCACTTTGCATTGACTTGATGGCCATTTTAATTTCTTCCAGGGTAATTTGATTTCCTAGTTTACCTTTACTATGCGAGTCCATGGTCGGAACTGGCAATTTATCAAAAAATGTGTCCAATAACTCAGGTTTGTTTAACGAGTCAGATTTATAAAGGTTAGAATAGAAGTATTGAAAACTCTCATTTATCTTGGCTCTTTTGTAATATGTCCAAATTGTGTTTTGATTTCAGGGATTATATGTGTAGATTCCGATTTACGTAGCTGGTGGGCTAACAATTTGGAAGCTTTTTCCCCATGCTCATACCATAATCGTCTAGACTTTAGCAGCATTTGTTCAGATTGTTCAGTTGAAAGTAGATTAAATTCTGTTTGTAAATTAAGCCTTTGCTTGTAAAGATCTGGAGAAGGAGTGGCTGAGTGTTGATGATCTAATTTCATTATCGCATCAGTTAATTCAATTAAACGTTTTTGTTTTTTAGCAAACGAACAGTAAGAAATTATATGGCCCCTTAAGAACGCCTTCAAACTTTCCCAGATGGTACTATAGGTAACATCAGTAGTTATATTTGTTTTGAGAAAAATATCAATCTGCTTCGAAATGTACTGAACAAATCCCTCATCAGATAGCAAGAGAGCGTTAAACCTCCATGAATAAACTGAGTTTTGATTTGGGAAACTGAGCTCTAAAACCAGAGGACTATGATCAGATATCACAATACTATTATATGTGCATGCTTTGACATTAGATAATAGCTTTTTGTCAACAAAAAAATAATCAATACGCGAATACGTTTGATGCACTGGAGAAAAAAAGGAGTATTGCCTAGTCGATGGAAAAAGAAATCGCCAAGCGTCAACAACCCCATAGGTATCCAAATATGACTGTAAAACTAGAGAGGACTTTGAGACTGGTGAGGCTCTTGTGGAGGAACGGTCTAATGCAGGATTCATGATCGTATTCATGTCACCCCCCAGTATTAATTGGTGAGTATCAATACAAGGTAATGAGTGAAGAAATGTTCGAAAAAAATCACTATCATCACAATTGGGGGCATACACATTATCTAAAATTAGAGGGGTGTTAAATAATGAGCCCACCACAACTACATAACGGCCACTTGGATCAGCGGTTACATCAGAGACCACAAACGGAGTTGATTTATGAACAAGAATCGCAGTACCCCTAACCTTATTATTACATTTAGAATGAAACATTTGTCCCACCCAATCTCTCTTAATTTTAGGATGATCTTGAATTTTGAGGTGTGTTTCTTGGAGAAACGCAATGTTCACTTTGAGTTGTGAGAGATGGGAGAATACTTTGTTACGTTTGGTTGGGTGATTAAGTCCTCTAACATTCCAGCTTAATATTGCATACACCCTTTCTTAAAGTTGAGGAAGTAGGAACTGCCATCAACATTTAACGGAGGGGGAAATATGAAGAATAACGTGGTACTTTTGGTGATACATTTGAATTAGCATCGCAACTATAGTCAACCTTAATACAACAAACAGAGACCAAGTAAAAACAGACAAAAAAGCAAAAAGTAAAAACATCAACCCCACCCTCCCCATTATCCTCAGTATCATCCTCTCTAGAGAAACGACACAAGACTCCCAAAGCTTCCTAGCTTTCCCTGAGATCAATACACACTCCTAACCTCAAACACTGTCCCTTTATTAATAATGTGTTTGAACTATAATCCTTAGGCTAAACCAATGACTATATTCATGCAATACACTAATAAAGAGAGTCAACAAAACGGAGAGAAGAAAAACAAAAACATCAGCAAATGTAGGTGAAAATAACAATACAAATAAAAAGGACACCTTTAAATCACAGCCATACCTTGCGATTACAGTGTAAAACAACTGTGGACTTGCAACGTGGTTACCCGGACCACCCAGTGAACAAAAGCGAGCACACTGCAGCGATACCTGCCCTTTAACCCTGTGACGTCGGTTTGTTGACAAAAGGAGCTTTAGCAAAAGAGCTAACAGATAACCCGGCAACCAGTTCCACAATAATGCCCTATATAACACAAAATAACTGAATTTTAGAACATGGGTGAAATCAAAAGCGTACCTCACTTTAAAGAATACAAATTAAAAATGTACACCGGTAATTAAATCCAATCCAATGAATGGAAATAATGTGACAACTAAACGTTAATGCGGGTCGCTGCTTTACAACGTTTCCAATAAGTAAACAGACTCACGTTGGGCTTAGGCTTCAGCTGAATCAAACAGAGGACCGTTAATAAGGTCCTTGAAATAATTAGTGAGTAGTTTCGACTTGGCTTCTTTTTCCCCTCTCTCCAACTCACATTCAGGCTGGTCGGAACTTGGCCATGACAAAGTCCTTTGCCGCTTGCGGGTTTTCAAACATCTTCGTCTGCCCGTTAAAAGGAGATCCAAAGACGAGCTGGATACAGGAGACCGTACCGGACACCCTCTTCTTTACGCAGGAGTTATTTCACTTCGCTGAATGCCGCTCTGCGTCTACTCAGGTCGGCGCTGTAGTCTGGGAAGATGAGGATCTGTTTTCCTTGGAACTCCAGCCGTCCCTTCTGCCTGGCCAGGCGCTGAATCCGCTCCTTCTCCTGAAAGTAATGAACCCGAAGGATGAACGGGCGCGGTCTGTCCCCCTCTCGAGGAACCTTAGCTGTAGCCCGATGAGCCCTGTCCAGGATCGGGGGCTGCTCTAAGCCGTTAGGACCTCCGAGAACCTCGTGTAGGAGTCCGGCGATAAACTGTGTAGGGTTTCCCTTCTCCAAACCCGTCTTCCCCTGTTTTCCAAGTCATCCGTCTTCTCCTGTAGCTTCTTGTAGTCACTGTTCACGTTAGCGTAATGCGTCTCCATTGCCTGCCAGCGGGCATCAAAGCTGTTCAGCCCTTCTTCGTGGGCACGTAGTTTGTCATGGCATTCATCCAGAGCGATTTTTAGCGGAGAGATGGCCCGTTTAATCTCTTCACGGAGACAGTTATTCTCTTCTTGAATAACTTCCTTGACAATCTCACGGAATGCCTGTAGCATGCTAGCGTCCACACTGCTCTTGCTAGTAGCTTTAGCCTCCTCGTTGCTAGCCTGTCCGGCTTTTAGCTGTTTTGGGGGCATCTTGTCCAAATAATGTTCCAAAAATAAAACGTTACATATTTTGTTGACTCTCCAAATACTAAATTAACTAACACTCAATCAAATGTAAAGCCAATTATATCTTAAGTTGTTAAAAAAAGTGGGACCTCGTGTTTCACACGTCTACTCCATGGCGTGCCCTGTGCTATCCCTCCAACATACATTTAACCTTTTCCGCAAAGACACAGTTAGCTGTCTCAGTGGAGTGGTGAGCATGAAAACCAAACTGCATTGGGTGGAGTCAGAGCCGTATAATAGAAGAGTTACGACATCTCCGTTCACTCCAATGGACCACTTTTTTACAGCAATGGCGGATCGTCGAGCCTCTCAATCGTTCCCCGGAAGTTAGCGCCAAGGCTAGCAGAGCTGTGGAGTTGCAGCATAATAGACCGTCTGTGACGGACTTTTAAAGGTAAGAAGAAGTTTAAAGATTTATATTGCGGATATTATCAGTACATCTGATTCTAATGAACATGTGTATTAAAGGATGTCAGTGGATTATCCCTAAATTAGTAGATTTAGGGAACGTTTACAGATAACGGATCAAGCTAGGATACCGAAGCAAGTTAGCAACACACATTGAACAGCCTTTTAATTGTATATTCCATTCACTTAATGTCATTTGGTCCAACGTTGTTGAATTATAGAAGAGGGGCTTCTAAACGGGATTGTATGCAGGGGTGGAGGGAGTTAAATATTAGATAAATATAACTTTGGTGCGTGTAAGAGTGAGTGTTTTTAGCAGAGCCATATTGTGTCCTTGTGATTATGTTGATTATTACCTGTCTGTATAATGTTGCAGCTCAGCTGATTTGGGATTGATGGCAAAGGGAGAGGGACTTAAGTGAGAGTGAAAACACAAGGTAAGTTTAATACTACTGTTTTATATAAGTAAGCATACTAAACATGTATTCTATCACTGTATTATATAAGTAATCTTGTACTGTATTATATAAGTAATCTTGTTAGTAACCTACTGTATGGCAGGTGGAGGGGCAGTGATGTTACAGGTGGAGGAGCAAAACTGCAAGACTGCAAACTCCCAAGACAGAGAAATCAAAGTGTATTCTACAGAGAAGAGGTTGATTTCACTTCAATTTTTTTATATTTTCTAAAGATGTGGAAATGGCACAAAAAAACCTGAGAGCTGTAACCAAGACAACTGTAACAACATGAGTAGAGAGCCACCAAGGGGTTTCAAGTCCCTCTCTTACTCCATTTTGCCAACCCAAACTTCCAGGTACATGACGGGACACCTTGCTTGTTTTTGTTGTTTGCGCTCCTCTGGCTGGGTGCTGGCAGGTGGAGGGCAGTGATCCCTTCCCTTCTTCCTTCAATCTTTCAGACTAATGTAAGTAGAAGACATGGCACTGTAAATGTTCGAACATTTAAAATATTATACCACTTAAAAATAAGAAATATTACTTTTGTTACTAAGAGTTCATACTTATTATACCTGTGTCACCTTTCACACTATCGCTGTGATCATGAGCTATGGGCTTTGTAGATACAGGGGCCCTTCTCCTTTTGACCACAGGGCGATGCACGAAGATGGTGGGTATAGCCTCTGCTCTCAGCCTAGTCTTGCCCTTTTTTGTCTTGACAAACGAGTGACTTGAGGTTACTTCACACACAGAACAACTCAGTTGTGTCTGCCCACATACATACTCCATAGTGGTTGAATACACAGTATTAGGAAACACTTTATACTTACTGGACATGTTATACTCATTACATACTGTATATAAAATATGACCAAGAATGTGAGACAACTTTATAGAAATTCATATCACATCTGTTACTGATGCCATTTGTCATACTTTGTTAAACTCACAAATAATAAAGTTCCATAACTTCAGTTGGGAACAGAGACCACACCTTATCTCCCCAAGGCAATAGGTGTGCTGTGTGTGTATAACCCTTTCTCCTGTCTGTTACTCCCTCTTTCAGCACAAGAACCAGAGGGGGATTCAATGGAGCCTTAATACCTGCACTGAGACCCTCACCCTGCACCCTGAGTCTCAACTCTCAGTGTTTTTCAAGCCTTTCCCTGTTTTTTTGTATTAAACAAAACATTAAGCTTTCCCAATGGTGTGGTTTTCGTTTTGTGAAAAAGTGCAAATGCAGTGTTTGTATATAATTACATCACATATATTTTTGCTGTTGGTCGTGAAATTGCTCCTGCTTCCTCCGCTCTGTGTCAGTGGGGAAGCCGTACATTCGTACTCCTTTCTCTGAGCGATTTGAGCATCCCCAGGCAGCACAGCAAACCATGGTGGCGACTAGGAGGCAGCACAGCAAACCAGGACAACACGGAGGAAAAGGCACCGACAAACTGCATGATATGCTATTCAATGTTTATTGAATTCCATGTATTTGCAATGGATGTTCCTAAAACAACACATTTAACATCATCATCATCATGATGCTGCTGCTGCTGCTGCTGCTGCTGCTGCTGCTGCTGCTGCTGCTGCTGCTAGTCCTTTGATAGTCACCTGTCGGTCTCCTGTCCTTTCTGAAAGCCATAAAGATGACATTAGTCATTTAGATAACTTGTGTCCTCAATTACCAGGGGATTACTGAAACTACCATGAATTTAAGAAAATGGTAGAAATTAATCTAATCTGAATTTTAAAGCATTACTTTAGATCCCCTCCCTCTAAATATATCAATAAACATTAGAAAGTGATGCTCCTGACTACCATACAAGTTTAAGAAGATAATATTGGTTTGAAAGAATTCAAAGCTATAAATAAACAACAACAGGCTCTTTAACCAAGGCACTGTTAGTAACATGTAAACTAGTTGTTCACACTAATCCTAATATTATCACTTAATATTAGCAAATTCTATTTTATAAAACATATTGATGTAAATACATACATATATCGATTTGTTGTATAAATATTTCAAATCAAAACCTTTATTCACTAATAATTACCAAAAATCGTAGTTCTATCTCCTGTTATCAATGCATTCACATTGTCCGCCATGAACTTCCGGGGAACGATCCTCGTCTACATGAACCACGTGACGATAACCGTTTTTGGACTTCCGTTGTCGTAACTCTTCTATTATACAGCTCTGGGTGGAGTGAAGCGAAACCTTTGTCTGCTATCTTAGGCCCCATTTACACGTGAACGAAAAATGCAAACGAACCGAATTCGATATAAAAAAAGTCTTCAGATACGGCCAGTGGCGACTGGTCATTAGGGGCACAGCCGAAAGTATTACAAATAATGATTACAACAAAATGCAAAAAAAAAAATAAAAAAAATATTTTAAGATCATGTGTTTAATCATCTGATTCGTCTGTACATTGCTGTTTTAGTCTGTGTTCTTCTAATTAGTGTCTACAGTGCGTGCCTATTGAGCTGTTTAGAGCCATGTGGGACACAACCTGATTACTGTCTAAGTGAACGGTGACTGTAAAAACTACACTGCACATGCTTAGAGTATTGTCCTATTTAATGTGTGTCGCAAAAAAATAATGAACATAGGGGCATAGAGCTGCCATCCACACCATACGTCATCTCACATCATTCAGAGCTGATTGGCTGTAAGTATGTGCCGTGAAAAGTGTGGTGTGTGAAGAGGAGACGAGAGAGGTGCAGTGATGTGTCCTAACACCCGGAAGTAAGCTGCGCATGGCTTCCCTCCACAAAAAAGCAATGATATTTCTCCATAGGATTTTAGAAAATAGCTCCAAATAAGATCTGTGGGAAACGTACCTGTTAGATAAATGCACCTTTTGTTCAGCCGGATAATATCCACATGTCTACCCTACTTTTATTATTTTCTAATCATAAATCTATCGATTAGATTTATGATAGACTTTTGAAACTACAAGAAGAAGGAGGACATCAAAAAAGTAATAGAGATTTTTGTCCAGAAGGATAGGCACATGGACTTCATCTTCAAGTCAAGGTAAGACCGTAATTTTATTGAAAATGGGATCTTACTAAGAGAGAACAATTCAATATGTAAATGATACAATTACATTTGTTGGGTATCCTTTTGTTGAACTGTCTGTTTAAAATTAATTGAAGCATCAGACTAAAGAGGCTTTTGAAAATAATATTATATTTTGATTTAGGTCAAAATATAATATTTGTAAACCTGAAGAGTCAGTGCCAGTGCCTCACCAGCCATGAACCTCACTGCAGAAGCTTATAGACATCTAAGTTTTTTGTGCCCCACCACTTTTGTACATATAAAAACGCCACTGGATACGGTTCAATAAACATGTCCGTTCACACGAGACCGCTCGACCCGCTGGAGACGCTGTAGTACATATGCTGGGCCTGTAAGTGGCGCTGTACTTCCGCCACAAAATACACCAAAAGCAGCGAAGAAGACCCTTCTGTTTATTCTCCGCAGTGGATTTAGCAACATGTAGTTCATGTAGTTCTCCATGTCCACTTGTTGCTGATGGTTGTGGTCGAGGAGCTGTAGATTTTGCACTAACATCTGTAGCATGGTCAGTAGCACTAGCTAGCTATAGCAGTGAGCAGCAGAGGTGGGGAGAGGCGGGGCTATGGCTTCATCGTTATCAGGAAATCATCGTATAGGACATACACATGGAGCCGTTCCGCAGATCTATTCCACCTTGGGACCCGTTATCATTTGAGGGGTCCATTTCCGCGGTTCCGTTACGGCAGGGGTAGCCAACACGGTGCCCACGGGCACTTAGTCGCACGCAGGAGCAATGTGAGTCGCCGCGGGGCATGTTCTAAAACTACAACTCTATATCTATCTAACATATCTACTATATCTACCCGTTTGTGTCCCCCCACTTTACAAATATGTTTATTATTATTTTTTTAACGTAAGCCGTCATCGCCACGGAGAAGCACACAGCCTCTGTGAGCGTGAGCGAGAGAGAGAGAGAGAGAGAGAGAGAGAACACCTTTATCTATTTAATATCGATAAAGTAAGAAATCATTCCAATGTGTACTATAGGACAGTAAAAAAACTAAAAACTGTTTAAAAGGGGAGTGATTAGTAAAATATGCATAAATAAAAAAGAAAGAATGCTAACTAGGTAACATAAGATAAGAATAAACAAGTTGAAATGATTTGTTATTGGTTGTGATCATATTCTAAAGATGTTTGGATTATTGAAAAGTATACAGCTCTCTTTCATCTGAGTGTTGAGAGCTGTATCCATAAATTCATGTTGTGCTCAAAGTGCACCAGATTGATGTATTTCACTTCAACATTCAAAAACACATCTTTGTGGGGGTGCGTCCCCCGGACCCCCCTAGAGGAGGTGAGGACCCCCCTAGAGGAGGTGAGGACCCCCCTAGAGGATGTGAGGTCCACCCCCAAATAAAGCAGGTTAAAATAATTAGATTGCATACATGTTATTTTAGTAAACACTGGAAACGGGTCACACAGACCCAAACAGAACACAAAGGTTAAGGTCAGCATATAATAATGTTAAAATGTGCTAAATATATACACTGCAAAAAACAAAAAAAGAGGAGTAAAAGTAGCCCTAGACTTGTTTTATTTTTTGAAAGTAGCTGTCATCCTAAAAAAGGTTGGTGATTCATGGGTTACGGCCTCGTGTGAACGAAAGTAGCGGGTACAACCCGTTTCGTTCCCGTGTAAACAACGCCTTAGAGACACAGGGGAGGATGCTGATAGGTCCAACACACTCTCACTCCCTAAGCGTCCAATAGCGACATTTGGTCAGTGTCCGTGGCGTCCAATTGTGACGCTCCTAGGCTCCTTCAGCGTCATAAAGGGACGCAAATAGCTTTCAACTGATTGCAATGTATTCCCATCTGCGTCGGGATTTGACGCTCATGGAAGCACGGCATTCGTTTATGCAGGTTGCCCTTAAAGGCAATGTGAGCGTCCATTCCCATTGGATAACGGAGAATTGTACACCCGGAAGTAAGTATTCCTCTTACTGTCGATTGATTTTACAGTGATATCTGCACTACTCATCAACTAAAAAACACCAGATTATCCTTTTTAATTACACAACATTGATTGGTTTAAATTGTGTGCAATGCTTTTGTATTTTTCCCCTTCGATTCGGAGAAACAAATATGTTTTCTGAGTAAAGGATGGCAGAAGACACTACACTACCCAGAATCCCCAGCTATCGTTTGGCCTACACCATGTGCTCTGTTTGACAAACCCCGTTTTTTTCACCATTCATTCCGATGGCTGGCGTCTATGTCACGTGATCTTCAAATTTCTCCCTGCAGAAAAAGAAAACATGGCCGAACTTCGTTTTATTCTGGGTGTAAAATGCCTATTTTAAAGTTAGTTTGGCCATTAAAATGCGTTTTGATGTCATTTGATGCGAGAAATATGAGTTGTTATTTCAGATTATGTGTGCAGTGGATGTACATGATCTTTAGTTTGCTAGTTATTACGAAGATTACTTCAGGAAATCGCGACGTTTTCATTGTTACCAAGGTGGTTGCTAGGGACGCTGCTATCGATATTATTTCTGTTATGTTGTGTAACTGTTTAATGGTGTTATCTTTATTGCTACCCCCTTCACCGTCAATGTATAGTGTTGGTCCACAGCCTAAACATATTAGTTTAACAAAATCCGCATCTAAAGATAGCCTACGTTATTTCCCCCCTGTGCAATTCCAGTCTCACATCTCAGAGCACATCGTCATTAACAAATACCGGAAACAGACCAAAATAATAATAATACCTTATTCCGAGTGTGCTTGCTTTTCTCTTTGAAAGTCATCACATAACGGCATTGTAATACACGGTTCGGCTGCATTACATATTACATATCTGCCGTAGTTCTGTATTTATAGAGCCCTGATGAGAAGACAAACATGAGGAACTGAAAACGTGACGTGGATCATAAATATATCAGCCATTAAACAACATCTTACATTTATTTTCACACAATACGTCTCCTTGCAGTATCAACACTAATTCGGCTCACTTTTATATTTGGTCCAATTGGTAGATAGGCTGTATTTACACCATAAAGGTGCACAGCTGATATAAAGGGACACCTGGTGGTTAAAGCATGTTATTGAATTTAATTATTTTTATTATTAGATATTAATACGATCCCTATAAAGTATATTCATCACTCGTTATTCTCTACTAATAGTTAATTAAAGACTGTATGTAATGACTATTTTGCACATCCCTTTCAAGATTTCAAGATTTTCTAAGGTTTATTGACATATCATATAGGCCTACACAACTGTGGTGTAGTTCTGCACTGAATGAAAAACTTGGGTCGCAGGTTCCTCAACAGTGCATTACAAGACATCTATCAATATTTGTGCATACCTCCAGCAATGTTAACTATGTTGTAGCACTTATTTTAACTCATATTATACATAATGTATTATACTCTTATAAGATGTATGTAGATATTTCATCTCCGGCCTTGTCAGGTATTGAACAATCAATAAATAAAGAACACAGAATTGTTGAATATAAAACACAGAATTTGTGTGATTATACTAAATGATTTACAAATAAACACAACTGCATATTTAACTGTTACACATGCTGATGTAACGCAAATGTTCCAACTTGGGATCAATAAAGTATATCTTATCTTAAGCTGATCGATGGCTACTGCCATATTTGCACAATGTGCCTCTGAACCTTGACAAGTGCATGTTTCAGGCGTATCAATTAATGTAATGTAATTGTTAGGATTTGTCTGTTGGTATTTTTCGTGTCCTTTTCTATCTTTGGGTTTCCTATTTTATTCCTCTGGTCCCTTCCCGAGCCCCTCCTCTAGTCTCTCCTCTAGTCCCTTCCCAAGTCCCTTCCCAAGTCCCTTCTCTAGACCCTTCTCTAGTCCCATCTCCAGTTCCCTCTCCAGTCCCCTCTCCAGTCCCCTCTCGAGTCACCTCTCAAGTTCCATCTCTAGTCCCGCCTCTACTCAATTCCCTAGTCCCATCTCTAGTCCCTCCTCTAGTCACTTCTTGAGTCCCCTCTCCAGTCCACTCTCGAGTTCCCTCCTTTAGTCCCTCCTCGAGTCCCCTCTCTAGTTCCCCTCTCGAGTCCCCTCTCAAGTTCCCCCCTCTAGTCCCTCCTCTAGTCTCTCCTCTAGTCCCCTCTCGAGTTCCCTCCTTTAGTCCCTCCTCTAGTCCCTCCTCGAGTCCCCTCTCTAGTTCCCCTCTCGAGTCTCCTCTCGAGTTTCGTTCTCTAGTTCCTCCTCTAGTCCCCTCTGTAGTCCCTTCCCTAGTCCCTCCTCAGGTCACTTTCCTAGTTCCTTCTCTAGTCCCATCTCAAGTCCCTACTGAAGTGCTGTTGGAGGTCCCGCAGACTACTCTTCTGCCGGGGGTCCTGCCAACCCCAGGTCCTGTGCCGTTGGAGGTCCCGCAGACTACTCTTCTGCCGGGGGTCCTGCCAACCCCATGTCCTGTGCCGTTGGTGGTCCCGCAGACTGCTCTTCTGCCGGGGGTCCTGCCAACTCCATGTCCTGTCCCGTTGGGGGTCCCGCCGACTGCTCTCCTGCCGGGGGTCCTGCCAACCCTGTGTCCTGTCCCGTTGGAGGTCCCGCCGCCTACTCTCCTGCCGGGGGGCCTGCCAGCTCCTTGTCCTGTCTCGTTGGGGGTCCCGCCGACTGCTCTCCTGCCGGGGGTCCTGCCAACTCTTAGTCCTGTGCCGTTGGAGGCCCCGCCGACTACTCTCCTGCCGGGGGTCCTGCCAACCCTTTGTCCTGTCCCGTTGGGGGTCCCGCCGTCTACTCTCCTGCCGGGGGTCCTGCCAGCTCCTTGTCCTGTCTCGTTGGGGGTCCTGCCAACCCTTTGTCCTGTGCTGTTGGAGGCCCCGCCGACTGCTCTCCTGCCGGGGGTCCTGCCAATCCCGTGTCCTGGTCCTCTTCGGTGGGGATCCTGCCGAGGCCTGTCCCACCAGCTCCGACACCGGGTCCTGCCCGGCCTCCGGCACTGTCCCATCAGCACCTTCCTGCCCGGCCTGCGGAGCTGTCTGGTCTTCGCCCTCGAGCCCGGCCCCCTGAGTGCAGCGGTCCTCGCCCTCGGGCCCGGCCCCCTGACTCTTCCTGCTGCTGCCTTCGCCCCTCCATGGTCCCCACCTTGGACTCTGTCTTGCCCCCGGGCCGTCCGCCCGAGTCCCCCTTTTTGGACACCGCCTTACCCCCGGGCCGTCCGCCCGAGACCCCTTCCTGGTCCTCTGCCTTGCCCCCAGGCCGTCCGTCCGAATCCCCCTTTTTTGACTCTGCCTTACCCCCGGGCCGTCCGCCCGAGACCCCTTCCTGGTCCTCTGCCGTGCCCCTGGGCGGTCAGTTCAGTCCCATCCTCCTGACCCCCTCCTCCCACCCTGGTGGCTTAGTGATGCGTCCCTCCTCCGGACCCCCTCCACCCACCCTGCTTGAGTTTTTGTATTTTTGTTTTTTGTTTTGGGACGTCTGGGATCCGTCCCTTGAGGGGGGGGGGGGGTACTGTTAGGATTTGTCTGTTGGTATTTTTCGTGTCCTTTTCTATCTTTGGGTTTCCTATTTTATTTTGTAAAGTGTTCACCCCCGTTTCCTGCCTGTTTGCTTTCTGTCGGTTTCCCTCTCTGATTACCCAATTGTGTTCACCTGGTACCTATGTGTTTTCTCCTCCCTCCTCACCTGTCTCGTGTTTATGTGATTAGTCCTGGGTGTATTTAAGTTCTGGGTTTTCTGTCTCTCTTTGTCGGGTTGTCTTGTGTCATGACTAGTTCGTCGGTGAGTGTTCTGTTTTGTCTTTGATTATATCTTAGCCTTGAAATAAAGGAGTTTTTTCAGTTTAATTCTGCATTTGGGTCCTACTTCCAACACCGTAACATTACAACCCGACCTCAAATATGGGCCCAGCAGATCCTTTTGAGCAGGAATTATTGGAGTTTACTTTTTCTTTGGCTACCTGCTCTGATCAATGGATAGGAGCGGTCAGGGTTCAGCAGCGAGATGCTGCTCTGGCAGAAGCAGTCCACCTTACACTGAGGAATCAAAGTTTGGTGAAATTCTTACCTGCCAGGCTTTTGGATTACCTCACAATTTGTTTTCCCAGTCCTGACAGACCCAGGTCTCCCAACTCCTGTTTTGACACCACACGCATCGGTGTGGTCCGTCTGGCGTCAGCCCCTGCTTCACACCCAGTGTTTGCTACTGTCCAGGAGCCATTCGCTGGTACTCGTCTGGCCTTTGGAGGTCCACGGAGCCTCCAAACGGCTCCTAAAGGAAGGGGTCGCAAGGCCAGGTTGGCAGCACGAGCCCAAAGGGCCAGGGTTCCAGAACCAGTTCAGCCCCGAGCAGTCATGGTTCCGTGCCCCAGTACCATCCCACATAGCCATGGTATCGTGCTCCAGTACCACCCCACACAGCCATGGATCCGTGTTCCGGTTCCCTGCCCAGCAGCCATGGTTCCGGCTCCAGTGCCGGTCCCAGCAGCCATGGTCCCTGCTCCGGAACCGGACTTTACAGCCATGGTTCCGGCCCTGGTTCCGGCCTTAGCAACCATGGTTACAGCCCCAGTTCTGGCCCCAGCAGCCATGGTTCCGGCCCCAGTCCTGGTCCCAGCTGCCATAGTCCCTACTCAATTCCTTTCCCTAGTCCCTTCTCCAGTCCCCCCTTTAGTCACCTCTCTAGTCCCTCCTCTGGTCCCTTCCCCAGCCTCTCCTCTAGTCTCTCCTCTAGTCCCTTCCCAAGTCCCTTCTCTAGACCCTTCTCTAGTTCCCTCTCCAGTCACTTCTTCTAACCTCCAGGGATGTACACAGTTTAATACCGGCAACTTCTTATTATGGGAAATACGAAAACGTCTTTTAAAACTACAACTCCCAGTAGAGACGTGCCATAGAGAACATGTTGCGAAACAGAATAGCCAGCATGTGTAGTTCTGGGGACGGGGTGGGGGAGGGGGGACGCTATTGGACGCTTAGGGAGTGAGAGTGTGTTGATAGGTCTATAATTGGACATCATTGCCTTATCCCCATATAAGGCAATGCTTTAATATATTTAATTCTATATTTTCCAACAGTTGTAACTTATCCTACAAAGACATATGTTATGTTGTCAACAGTTCTCACGTATTATCTGATTGAAAAGGAGCCTTCAAAATATGGGTGTTCACAGAGATAACTACTAAAACCATATTTTAGTATGTTGTTAACCACCTGGTACATTTCTTGTAAATAAATGCAATATGTACTGGGCGGCCTTCAGTGAAGTGTAGCTGTTGACATGTCATTAGTTTCCTTTCCCCATTTTGGACATTTTGTATTTGTCCAATAGATGGCAGTAAAGAGAAAGTGAAGGCACCACTGTTTCCATCTGTCCATGCACCCTGCTGAGAGCTGTTTGAACTGATCCTGGTGCACCAATGATGTGTTCAATGTGCTATCTGTGAACCCCTTCACTCATGATGACCACAGATGCAGAAAGCAATATAACATTGTGCTTTAAGAAATTGTAGTTTTTGTATTACTACCCCGAGCTTCCATAAGTGGGTCAAAAATGACCCGCATGCATTTTCTATGGAATCCTATGGGAACCTTTGATTCTTATCACCTGTTGCTGTCAGGAATACATTCACTGTAGACCACACAGACTACATCACAAGTGACACCTCTCAGGAAGATTATTTTACACAGCAAGATCTGATACCTGTCAGTGTAATAATAATAATAATAATACATTATATTTGTATAGGGCTTTTCAAGGACTCAAAATCGCTTTATATTGTTAGGGTGGGGGGTATAGGACTATCAAACTTGATCAACCGGCATGGATTGACAGGGGGGTGGGCTATGAGTAGACAAGAGGAGAAGAGATGAGTTTTGAAAAGGGACTGGAATACTGTGAGGGTCTCAGAATAACGGAGATATTTGGGACAATATGTTCAAAACGTTTTTTTTCAAAATGTAAAGACAATGTCTAAAATTATAAATTGTGAAAAATTAAATATAAAATATTTCTAATGTGAACCAAAATATAATACTACATATGATACAAGTGATCTTTCTTCACCAAAATGAGAAAAATGGCATAAAAACACATATTATTCTAATACGGGTCCTTTTAGACCCACTTATGGAAGAGTGTAGTCACTCGGGCATCTAAGGGTTAAACAGCGTCATTGCGACGTTTTTTTGACTAATTCATCATGTATGTTACATTTGGCTTATTTTTGTTTAAATATGTAATCAGTATGTATGTCACATTAATGATGTTGTTGTTCTGTAGTGTTTCTTTACCAAGGTTCCCACATCTGTCCCTAAAGTGCTCACTGCAAACTCGTTATGTTTTAAGTCTGACAAAATGATACGAAAATCATGCAAACAAATCACAGTTTTGAGCGCGGTAATTGATCGATACAACGCTTTCATTTTGCATGTCTTCACACAAAACTTTAAGTACAAAACGTTGTCTGTTCATGAACATACAGACCTCCAGCAGAGCTGAGCCGGCCTCTTAAGTGAGATGAAGAAGAACACATTCTTTAGAAATAGAATGCAAGTATGCTGCTAAAAATAACTTTGACTTCCCCATACTTTTATTGTATAAATATGTATAACATGAATTACGCTGACTGAAAGGAAATTCACTTAATAAAACAGTGTGGACAATTGTGGCAGATGACCCCTGATGTAAAGATTCATCCATCCATCCATCCATCTTCTCCCGCTTATCCGTGGTCGGGTCGCGGGGGCAGCAGTTCCAGCAGAGAGCCCCAAACTTTCTTTTCCCTGGCGACATCAACCAGCTCTGACTGGGGGATCCCAAGGCGCTCCCAGGCCAGCGAAGAGATATAATCCCTCCACCTGGTCCTAGGTCTACCCCTTGGTCTCTTCCCAGCTGGACGTGCCTGGAACACCTCCCTAGGGAGGCGCCCAGGTGGCATCCTAACTAGGTGCCCGAACCACCTCAACTGGCTTCTTTCGACGCGAAGGAGGAGCGGCTCAACTCCGAGTCCCTCCCTGATGACCGAACTTCTCACCTTATCTCTAAGGGAGACACCAGCCACCCGGCGGAGGAAACCCATCTCGGCCGCTTGTATCCGCGATCTCGTTCTTTCGGTCATGACCCATCCTTCATGACCATAGGTGAGGGTAGGAACGAAAATGGCCCGGTAGACAGAGAGCTTTGCCTTCCGGCTCAGCTCCCTTTTCGTCACAACGGTGCGGTAAAGCGACTGCAATATCGCTCCCGCTGCTCCGATTCTCCGGCCCATCTCACGCTCCATTGATCCCTCACTCGAGAACAAGACCCCGAGATACTTGAACTCCTTCACTTGGGGTAAGGACTCATTCCCTACTTGGAGTGGACAGTCCATCGGTTTCCTGCTGAGAACCATGGCCTCAGATTTGGAGGTGCTGATCCTCATCCCAGCCGCTTCACACTCGGTTGCGAACCGATCCAGTGAGTGCTGAAGGTCGCAGACCGATGAAGCCATCAGAACCACATCATCTGCAAAAAGCAGTGGTGCAATCCTTAGTCCACCGAACTGCAGACCCCCCCCCCCACGACTACGCCTCGAAATCCGATCCATGTATATTACAAACAGGATTGGTGACAAAGCGCAGCCCTGGCGGAGGCCAACCCTCACCGGAAATGGGTCCGACTTACTGCCGAGGACCCGGACACAGCTCTCGCTTTGGGAGTACAGAGATTGGATGGCCCTGAGTAGAGACCCCCTCACCCCATACTCCCGCAGCACCTCCCACAGTAACTCCCTGGGAACCCGGTCATACGCCTTCTCCAAGTCTACAAAACACATGTAGACCGGATAAGCGTACTCCCAGGCCCCCTCCAGGATCCTTGCGAGAGTAAAAAGCTGATCCGTCGTTCCACGACCAGGACGGAATCCGCATTGTTCCTCCTCAATCTGAGGTTCGACAATCGGCCTGACCCTCCTTTCGAGTACCTTGGAGTAAACTTTCCCGGGGAGGCTGAGTAGTGTGATGCCTCTGTAATTGGCACACACCCTCTGATCCCCCTTTTTGAAAAGGGGGACCACCACCCCGGTCTGCCACTCCTTCGGTACCGTTTCCGACTTCCACGCAACGTTGATGAGACGTGTCAACCATGACAGTCCCTCAACACCCAGAGCCTTCAGCATTTCCGGGCGGATCTCATCCACCCCCGGGGCTTTGCCACTGTGGAGTTGTTTGACGACCTCAGTGACCTCCCCCCGGGAGATTGGCGTTGATCCCCCGTCATACTCCAGCTCTGCCTCTAACATAGAGGGCGGAGTTGTCGGGTTCAGGAGTTCCTCAAAGTGTTCCTTCCAACGTCCCAACACTCCATCAGTTGAGGTCAACAACGTCCCATCCTTACTGTACACAGCTTGGATGGTTCCCTGCTTCCCCCTCCTGAGGTGTCGGACAGTTTTCCAGAACAACTTTGGTGCCGCCCGAAAGTCCTTCTCCATGTCTTCTCCGAACTTCTCCCACACCCGCTGCTTTGCCTCGGCCACGGATGAGGCTGCTGCCCTTCGGGCCTGTCGGTACCTTGCAACTGCTTCGGGAGTCCCCCGGGATAACAAATCCCTGAAGGCCTCCTTCTTCAGTCGGACGGCTTCCCTGACCACCGGTGTCCACCAGGAGGTTCGAGGGTTACCGCCCCTTGAGGCACCTAAGACCTTGAGACCACAGCTCCCCACCGCGGCTTCGGCAATAGAGGCTTTGAACACCGACCACTCTGGTTCAATGTCCCCAACCTCCACAGGAATGCCCGAAAAGCTCCGCCGGAGGTGTGAGTTGAAGGCCTCCTGAACTTGGGCCTCCTCCAGACGTTCCCAGTTCACCCGAACTACACGTTTGGGCTTACCAGG
Source organism: Pseudochaenichthys georgianus (assembly GCF_902827115.2). Taxonomy (NCBI): domain Eukaryota; kingdom Metazoa; phylum Chordata; class Actinopteri; order Perciformes; family Channichthyidae; genus Pseudochaenichthys; species Pseudochaenichthys georgianus. The sequence goes on from NC_047517.1 coordinate 2,085,169, forward strand.
TCTATCCAGAGGCTTCCCCCGCCACTCGACCCAACTCACCACCAGATGGTGATCAGTTGACAACTCCGCCCCTCTCTTTACCCGAGTGTCCAAAACATACGGCCTCAGGTCCGATGATACGATAACGAAATCGATCATGGACCTTCTGCCTAGGGTGCTCTGGTACCACGTACACTTATGAGCATCCTTATGTTCGAACATGGTGTTTGTTATGGCCAATCCATGACTAGCACAGAAGTCCAGTAACAAACCACCACTCCGGTTCAGATCAGGGGGGCCGTTCCTCCCAATCACGCCCCTCCAAGTGTCTCCATCATTGCCCACATGTGCGTTGAAGTCTCCCAGCAAGACTAAGGAGTCCCCTTCAGGAGCCCCATACAGGACTCTTTCCAGGGTCTCCAAGAAGGCCGAATACTCTGAACTGCTGTTGGGTGCATAAGCACACACAACAGTCAGAGTTTTCCCCCCCATAACCCGCAGGCGTAGGGAGGCGACCCTCTCGTCCACTGGGGTAAACTCCAACAACGAAGCACCTAACCGGGGACTTGTGAGTATCCCCACACCCGCCCGGCGCCTCACACCTTGAGCAACTCCGGAGAAGAATAGAGTCCAACCCCTATCCAGAAGTAAGGTTCCAGAGCCGACGCTGTGCGTAGAGGTGAGCCCAACCAGATCCAACTGGTACCGCTCCACCTCCCGCACAAGCTCCGGCTCCTTCCCCCCCAGAGAGGTGACGTTCCACGTCCCCAAAGCCAGCTTCTGCCGCCCGGGTCTGGTCCGTCGAGACCCTCCGCTTTCACTGCCACCCGTCTGGCAGCGCACCCGACCCCATCGATGTTTCCCGTAGGTGGTGGGCCCGCGGGACAGAGAAGCGGAGGTGTTGCCCACGTTGCCTTTTCGGGCTGGGCCCGGCCGGGCTCCGTGGCAAGCCCGGCCACCAGACGCTCGCCGACGAGTCCTCCTTCTGGGCCTGGCTCCAGAAGGGGACCCCGGGCTTCCTCCGGGCCGGGTATCCTCACTTCTTGTTTTTCCTTTCATGAGGTCTTTTGAACCAATCTTAGTCTGGCCCCTTGCCTGAGACCAATTTGCCATGGGAGACCCTACCAGGAACACAAGGTTCCAGACAACACAGCCCCCAGGTTCATCAGGGCACACAAACCTCTCTACCACGGTAAGGTGCTGGTTCTTCAAAGATTCAGAAGTTCTTAATTTAACTTATTTATTTAGGTCCCTGGAGGACAATTGGTTTTACAGCAAAGCATAGACGAGAGAACATAGACATACAGTACAGTGGGACCTATATTGTCTATATTTGTGGGGAAACAGATTGTGTTAATTCAATGTTCTAAGTAGAAGTTCTGTGTATTAATCCAACAATATTTACCTGATCTGGTTCATGGGATTCGTTTCAAGACCTAGGGCAACCACAATGACTCCCAATGGTGGCCACTACTGTAAATGCATGTCTGCCGTAATAACATGCATGTACATATCCTAACCCCTGGTCTACGTGTCAAATCTATCTTCCCCATGAAATGCAGTTGAAAGACTTTGAAAATCTAATAAGTAAACCTGATAGAGATTTTTTGGTCTCAACTTAAATACTGTAATGCAATCATAAAGTTGAAAGAGTGAGAATAATAAACATGTATTGACCTAGTGCACAACATAATAGCTAAGGACAAGTGAAGAGCCTTTGGGGATTAGATTCCATTATCGTCTTATTTTGAGTTTTGCCAGAGATGCACAGGAACATCCCGCTGACAGAGTTAAGGCACAGTGGGGGTGGAGGGCTGAAGACCACTCAATGAGCAGTGGAGCAGGACTCCTGATGAGCTCACTGAGAGGCCAGCTGTGTGAGGAACACCGGAGGAGGAGGGTCACATCCATCTGACACCGGCATGATGGCAGCAAAGAGAGAGTCGCTTTCAACTGAACACCATCAGTCAGCTGATCAACAAACAGGGAGAGAGAACTTGTACTGGGTTAGGCTTGTAACCTGAATTTATGTAGAAATATATTTAGCTGCAAATGACAGCAGGACATTGTTATTACAGTAATAACATTATGTTTTGGGCCTCAGTTTTATTTTTTTAGCAATTCCTCATGACCCCTTCCATAACAAATCTAATGGCGCATTTCCATTGCAGGGCCTCACTCGGCTTAGTACGGTATAGTTAGGCCTTGTTAGGCCAGGCTCACTTTATGCTGCGTTTCCATTACAGTTTAGAAGCTGGGGCAGTAACTATAGTAACGCAGTGTAGGCTGAGCCGTGACGTCATCTTCAATGCGAACCACAGAAAACCAACATCAGCCGTTAGCTGTTAGCACTCAGAGCTCACAGCTCCTCATATCTGTTCAGAAACTAGACAAAAGTGAAACAAGTACAAACCACAGACTGCCTGTGTCATGGCGAATACAGTCGTTGGTTTATTTATGTCTGTATAGGCCGTTGTTGTGAGTGTGGACGGTCGGAGCATATATAACGTTAGCGTAGCCGATCTCCATTCAGAAAACATGTATTTTAAAAGGTTTTCCGCCTGCCGTCTGTCTGCAGACTTGTCAAAGCATTAATTCATGGTTTTTACTAACCGGTATCAGTATGTTGTTACTTCGGCATCATTTTGAAACGTGCATTACAATTAAATCACGTCAAATATGTTCATCTTGTTGTAGTTGTAGCCCCCTTGCCAGCGATTCTCTCTAGTTTAGCATACTCAGCCCGACTCAGCCTGGTTGTTGGCCCGGAAAGAACCTCGATTTTATGGGGCCAGAAAAACTGTGAAATAGTACCCGCTAGCCGGAACTACCCCTAGTGGAAACGCAACCAAAAACGGGCTTAAACCGCACGCTGTAGTGGAAATACGCTACTCTTCATTAATAGATGAGAATAAGAATAATGCAAGATTTCTTTTCAGCACTGTAGCCAGGCTGACAGAGAGCCACAGCTCGATTGAGCCTTCTATTCCCTTAGCACTTAGTAGTAATGATTTTATGTGCTTTTTTAACGATAAAATTGTTACTCTTAGAAACAAAATTAATGACCTCTTGCCTTCGACCAGTATAGTGTTATCAACAGCTCCCGGAATCGTAAGTTCTAATATTACACTAGATAGTAAACTAGAATGCTTTTCAGCCATTAACCTTGAACAATTACATTCAATGATTCTCTCTTCTAAACCATCAACGTGTATGTTAGACCCAATTCCAACTAAGCTGTTGAAGGAAGTTTTTCCATTAATTAGCACTTCTTTATTAAATATTATGAATATGTCTTTATTATCAGGCTATGTTCCACAATCATTCAAAGTAGCAGTGATAAAACCGCTTCTTAAAAAGCACAACCTCGATCCAGAGGTTTTAGCCAACTATAGACCTATTTCTAATCTTCCGTTCCTCTCAAAAATTCTTGAGAAAGCGGTCGCAAAACAGTTGTGTGATTACTTAAAAAACAATGATTTATTTGAAGATTTTCAGTCTGGCTTTAGAACACATCATAGCACAGAGACAGCTCTGGTTAAAGTCACAAATGATATTCTAATAGCCTCAGACAAGGGACTTGTCTCTATTCTTGTTTTGCTCGATCTTAGTGCTGCATTTGATACTATCGACCATGATATCCTATTGCAAAGACTAGAGCACTTAGTTGGCATACAGGGAACTGCTTTAGGCTGGTTTAGGTCCTATCTATCTGAACGCTCTCAGTTTGTACGTGTTAACGATGAATCTTCCACGCAAACCAAAGTTAGCCATGGAGTGCCACAGGGCTCAGTGCTCGGACCTATTTTGTTCACATTATATATGCTTCCGTTAGGCAATATTATAAGGAATCATTCTGTAAACTTTCATTGTTATGCGGATGATACTCAACTATATTTATCAATCAAGCCTGATGAAATTAATCATCTAAATAAAATTCAAGACTGCCTTAAGGACTTAAAAACGTGGATGACCTTAAACTTTTTGATGTTAAACACGACCAAAACTGAAGTTATTGTACTTGGCCCGAAGAATCTACGAAACAAATTATCTAAAGACATACTAACTATGGATGGCATTAATTTGGCCTCCAGTGAGACTGTAAGGAATCTTGGTGTTATATTTGATCAGGATTTATCCTTTAACGCCCACATAAAATCAATTTCAAGGACCGCCTACTTCCATCTACGTAACATTGCAAAAATCAGGCATATCTTGCCTCAAAACGATGCAGAGAAACTAGTCCATGCATTTGTTACTTCTAGGCTGGATTATTGTAACTCTTTATTATCAGGGAGTACCAAGAAGTCAATCAAGTCGCTTCAGCTGATTCAAAATGCTGCGGCTCGTGTACTAACCAGAGTTAGGAAAAGGGACCACATTACTCCTGTTCTGGCTGCCTTACACTGGCTCCCTATAGAACACAGGATAGAATTTAAAATTCTTCTTCTCGCCTACAAAGCCCTTAATGGGCAGGCGCCATCTTACCTTAAAGAACTCATTATACCCTACTGTCCTACTAGGGCATTGCGTTCCAAGAATGCAGGGTTGTTGGTTGTTCCTAGAATCTTTAAAAGTACAATGGGAGCCAGAGCCTTTTCTTATCAAGCTCCACATTTGTGGAATCAGCTTCCAGTTTGTGTTCGGGCGGCAGACACCCTATCCGTTTTTAAGAGTGCGCTTAAGACCTTCCTTTTTGATAAAGCTTATAGTTAGGGCTGATTAGATTCAGCCTCTAGTTTTGCTGATATAGGCTTAGTTTGTCGGGGGACATCTTACTTCTTCCTTCTCTCTGTCTATACCCGTGTACACTCATGTTCCGATTAACCCAGCTTCCCCAAATGTCTTTCTTTTTGGTGTCTATATACGCTGGGATCCGGAGTCATGGATGATCCTGCGGTCCTGTGTCCTGGATCGCGAGCGCTGGATCTTGAGTCGTGGCTGTGGTCCTGGATCATAGGTCCTGGATGGATATCCTCGTGGATTCATCTTCCTATTATACACACATGCATTTCCAAACATTTGGACTACCTATGTTGCAAATGTATTATCTTTTCAATTTACACACGGCATCTATTGCACGTCTGTCCGTCCTGGGAGAGGGATCCCTCCTCTGTTGCTCTCCCTGAGGTTTCTCCCATTTTTCCCTTTAAACTGGGTTTTCTTTGGAAGTTTTTCCTTGTACGATGTGAGGGTCTAAGGACAGAGGGTGTCGTATTGTCATACTGATATTCTGTACACACTGTGAAGACCACTGAGACAAATGTAACATTTGTGATATTGGGCTATATAAATAAACATTGATTGATTGATTGATTGATAAATGTCCAACCCCCCCAAAAAAATACCTTCCACTTATGGCGCGTTTCCACTACACGGCCTCGCTCGTTAGGACTGGCTCACTTCGTTAGGACTGGCTCACTTCGTTAGGACTGGCTCGCTCGTTATGACTGGCTCACTTCGTTAGGACTGGCTCGCTCGTTAGGACTGGCTCACTTCGTTAGGACTGGCTCGCTCGTTAAGACTGGCTCGCTCGTTAGGACTGGCTCGCTCGTTAGGACTGGCTCACTTCGTTAGGGCTGGCTCGCTCGTTAGGACTGGCTCACTTTAAGGTGCGTCTCCATTACAGTTTAGGAACTGGGGTAGTATGTATAGTAACGCAGTGTAGGCGGAGCGATCGGCTTGTTGTTGTCCTTCACTACGCGATACTCACTTTTCATCTTTTTCAGTTTTTCCCTACACTGCAAGACAGTCCTCGAGTAACCGCTTCCGCACATCAGTGTAGAGACCTCCTGAAATACTTTCATATTGCGAGTTGTCCCGTCGAGCTCCCGCTGGATCTTGTCATCTGCAATAAAGTGTAGGAACGTTGTAACTTCCTCGGCGGACCACGTGTGCTTTTCTTTGCCATTTTTGTTGATCCTCTGTTAACAAAAATGCTGTTTATAAAAATGCTGCAAGCTTCGCTATATATATATATATATATATATATTTATATGCGACGATTCTCTCTGACCAATCAGCAGTCGAGAGTGACGTCACAGCCTGGTTGTTCCTGGCCTTAGAACCCCGATGTTATGGGGCCAGAAAAACTGTGAATTAGGACCCGCTAACCGGTACTAGGCCAAGTGGAAACGCAACCAAAAGCGGGCCGCTGACGTCACAGCCCTCTTAAACGGGGCTCCGCGCTGTAGTGGAAACACGCTATTAGTACTTCACCTTCATATGTATGTCTCAGGAACCACAGTGATGTTAAATGCAGGTTGCTGCGTGCTGTCAGGATATTTGTTATTTAGCTGGAGTCATGTCACATTGTTTAGCCTGAGGAGTCCAGCCGCTCAGAAACTCAGCGGTCAGATCGGGTAAACAGGCGGGGGGGGGGGGGGGGCGCCAATCTGTGCCAGATGATGCAGTAAGAGTGTTGAGGTTTTCTCTGTGAAGTGTGTTAGGATTTGGACCTGGGTTAATCCCATGTGAAAACAGCCCTGCGTGCACTCTGCTCTCCTGGGCTCCTGGATAAATACCGGCCAATTAGAGGTGTCTGGGATCAGTTTGAGAGCAGAGCTGCAGCTTTAGCTGCTGCAGGCTGAGAGAGTCAGACACTTTCTGTTTGGGTGGAAGATCACATAGATTGGAATATAATGTGATGCATGAAAACATCTATTTCTAGTATTAAGATCATTCATCTAATATGACCAATTGCTTAAATGATCACAAACTGATTGAGAGTGCAATCAAACATATATAAGGATAAGGCTGACAATATTGCATAATAATAACAAATATATTTTATATTCTTCTGCAGGGAACTAATCCCTAACGCAGATCAATCCAACGGTGTGTGTCCTAACAAGTGTTGTGTGTAGAGTAGATCCTGAACTCTCTTTCCTTACTGTGGAGCAGATAAAACGGATCAGTGAGCCCACTAGCACCTTTCTGTATTATAATCAGTGTTGGGCAAGTTACTTCCAAAATGTAATATATTACATATTACTTATTACTGTCTTTTGAAAGTAATAAGTTACATTACAATATTACTGTCTCTGCAATGTAATGAGTTACACTACTTTAGTTTACTTTCACCAAAATAACCGCAAAATAATGGCTAAGTATTTTAAATGCTAAAATGTAGTTTAGTGCAGCTCATTATACATCCAGTGAAGGGCAATGTGATATAACAACTGTGTAGGCCCTTAAGGCTACTGACAACTTGTATTACACAGCTTAGTTGAATACTCGATTCTTTGTTAATACAGTAGTACAGACCGCTGTCAAGGACTATAATGAAGGTTGCTAAGGACGATCAAGAAAGAGAAGGGAAAAGAGGTTAAAAGACGGAGCACTGGACATCAGATAAATCACCAGAAGAAGGCAGACAGGAAGTAAACACTAACAGGACACGGAATGGGCTCTGTATTTTGTTTAGTATATGGCCATGTACAGAACAAAATGACTCAGGGTGCCTCTGAGATTACAGGGGGCGCAGCAGTAGTAGGTTTACATGAGCAATAGTGGCCGGCAACAGCAATGAAAAATAGCATTGATGGTCCCCAATGAACAGATTATGGCATTTGTTATATTTTGAAACCAAGCAAGTGAGAACATTTCAAGTGTTAAAAGTAGAGATGTCCCGATACGATCACGTGATCGGGGATCGGAGCCGATCACGTGATTTTCAAAAGATCGGAATCGGGAGAAAAAAATCGGGGATCGGGAATTTTTTTAATTTCTTTATTAATTTTTTTATAAAATATTTTTATTATTTTATTTAATGTTACAAAACAAAAATGACCATGTTCACGTCTTAATGTCATCCTGAGGACTTAGTTTTGGTTTAAAATTACACAACATCATGTATGTGTTGCTTCTTTTGGGCTTGTTTTCAGACCTGGTTGCTTATTTCTCTCAAAGCTGGCAACAGAGTGGGCGCAGTGTCTAATAGTAGCAGTAAGCTAACTAGAGGCTACGTTCAGCTGGTGACTCAGGAGTCAGGACAGAGAAAATGTCAGGAGTTTGGAAGTATTATAAAATTGAAAGCGAAGGCAGTGTAACAGCCAGATGCAATGTTTGCAAGGCAGAGGTTCCGCTTGGTGGAAAGAACAGAGCTACGTTCAACACGACCAATCTAATACGCTACCTGAGAAACAAACACCAACAACAACATGGCGAGTACACAGCGGCCACTCAGGTAACGGCACTAAAACAACCAACACTTTCAGAGACTTTTAAAAGGAAAGAGAAACTGCCCCAGAACAGTGAAAAGGCCAGAAAAATAACAGCCAAGATAGCTGAATTCATCGCGTTGGATGACCAGCCGTTATCTGTTACCTTTTTTTTCTCTTAATGATAAAGATCGGATCGGGAAAAATCGGTATCGGCAGATTGTCAAAATCAAATGATCGGAATCGGATCGGGAGCAACAAAAGGTGATCGGGACATCCCTAGTTAAAAGTGCAATCCTGAAATATTTCATATAGTCCAAAGTGGACTATGGCAAAGAAAAGCACAACAGCTTCAAAGCTGTACTAATAAAACAAATGAGAACATATTGTAAATCAAGGCAAATATTATTTGAACCAGCTCATGGTTTGAAATGGCAAACATTGAAAAGCAAAAGTATTATTAAAACCATGTACTACATCATCACTTTGGTCCCATCATATACTCTGGGAAGAGAATATTTACTGTGCTTGAAAACTGGTATCACATCATCATGTGAGATTGACTTTGTGACCTGGAGAACATTTCAGCTGCAACATTAGCTTGTTGATAAGCTTGGGATATGAGATCTTTTTGTAGCCATTCATGGTGAAGGCATCTGTTCTATTGTATGCATTATTTTTGACCCAACATTTCTACAGGCATGGCAGAATATGGCACTATTTTCACATGAATATTCCATTGTCTATTTTTATACCACGAGCTGCAAAATGACCGCCTAACCCCACTGTACAGGCGGGTACTTGTTTAGATATACCTGGGCAGGCTCTGTTTTGCCGTCGTATCCTGTCTGCGGGCCGCAGAGGGGCGGCGTAGTTTGGGGAGACGAAGGGTACGTCCACACAGCAGCTTCAGAAGAAACTTCCACCGCTTCCAACGCTTCTCTCCCCATTGACTTTGAATGGGGATGACGTCACTTTGTCCCGCTTTTCTCCGAACTGCATTGTGGGGGAGCGAAGCGAAGATTTCCAGGATGTCCAGGATCTCCAGGATTCAAAAGTTGATCAATGTTCAACTTTTGAAGCTGAGCTGGAAGCGCCAGCCAATCAAACACGTTTATGCAAATCTGACAGTAGAAGCGCTAGCCAATCAAACCGCGTGTAAGCAGGGAGAACCAGACCGCAGTTAATTTCCTCATATTCCAAACGAGAAATTACGGTAGCAAATCACCCGGTTCTTTACGACCAGAACTATTAACGGGATACAAACCGGAGGAACCAGGCATGGAGGGAGGTGGCAGAGACAGTGGGTGAAACTGGTATAGGTTTTCGCCTGTTTGGGGAGTTTATATATATATATATATTGCTCGCATAAAATCCCCGGGGGTTTTTGCTTTGTATGTCGGGGGCGGGAGATTCATGTGATTGGTTGTTGGTCGCATTGCTGGCAAAAAATCCCCAAGCTGTCAGACACGCCCAGCTCCAAGATTTTCAAGATTTTTGAAAAGCTGCTGTGTGGACGTACCGGAAGACTGCTGCTCCGGGGGCGAGGGCGGCGACGGTATGTCCACACAGCAGCTTCAGAATAAACTTCCACCGCTTCCAACGCTTCTCTGCCCATTGACTTTGAATGGGGATGACGTCACTTTGCCTCGCTTTTCGCCGAACTGCATTGTGGGGGAGCGAAGCGAAGATTTCCAGGATGTCCAGGATCTCCAGGATTCAAAAGTTGATCAATGTTCAACTTTTGAAACTGAGCTGGAAGCGCCAGCCAATCAAACACGTTTATGCAAATCTGACAGTAGAAGCGCTAGCCAATCAAACCGCGTGTAAGCAGGGAGAACCAGACCGCAGTTCATTTCCTCATATTCCAAACGAGAAATTACGGTAGCAAATCACCCGGTTCTTTACGACCAGAACTATTAACGGGATACAAACCGGAGGAACCAGGCATGGAGGGAGGTGGCAGAGACAGTGGGTGAAACTGGTATAGGTTTTCGCCTGTTTGGGGAGTTTATATATATATTGCTCCCATAAAATCCCCGGGGTTTTTTGCTTTGTATGTCGGGGGCGGGAGATTCATGTGATTGGTTGTTGGTAGCTTTGCTCGCAAATAATCCCCAAGCTGTCAGACACGCCCAGCTCCAAGATTTTCAAGATTTTTGAAAAGCTGCTGTGTGGACGTACCGTCAGGCGGTGTCCACAACGGAGGGTAACGTGATGTACCCATCTGACCCATTGCTACTGTCTGCAGTAGATGCAGTGTTGCTGGCGTTTAGTGATGGTTGCTTTAACCATTTTCGTATAAATGATTATCCACAGATGTGTGTCACTGAGCGTCCACACGACAGCTTCAAAAAAAGCTTGGAGCTGGGCGTGTCTGTAGCTTGGGGATTTTATTCAAGCAACGCGACCACAATCACATGAATCTCCCGCCCCCGACATACAAAGCAAAAACCCCCGGGGATTTTATGGGAGCAATATATATATAAACTCCCCAAACAGGCGAAAACCTACCAGTTTCACCCACTGTCTCTGCCACCTCCCTCCATGCCTGGTTCCTCCGGTTTGTATCCCGGTAGGTGAAGAGGGTCTGGTCATACAAAACCGGGTGATTTGCTACGGCGATAATTAGTTTCTCCTCCAACTTTTTTTGAAATATAGAAATGAACGGCGGGATATCTCTCCCAGCTTAGACGCGGTTTGATTGGCTACGGCTTGAGCTGTCAGCTTTTCCGTAACAGGATTTGATTGGCTGGCGCTGGCTACTCCGGCGTCTCCGGCGGAGACGGACCGCTATGCTACCCACAATTCAGTTCGGCGAAAAAGCGAGGCAACGTGACGTCACCCCATTCAAAGTGAATGGGCAGATTGGAGTTGTCGACGCTGTCGACGCTGTAGTGTGGACGGGCCGTCACTGCTGTGGAAGCACTTTGGAAATGATGCACGCGCAGCGGAGCAGGTCACGCGCACCTGACACAATTTGTTGTTTGTATTTTCCACTCCGTTCTCTTTTTTGAATAGAGGTTGCATAACATTCAACTGCCCAGATGATCCCGACGCGAAGCCTGAAGAGTAAACACCAGGTTTACTAATCTACCCGCACAATTTGTCTCTTGTGTCGGAATGTCTCGCTATGTTAGTACATTCTTAAAAAACAAAACACCATTTCATTTTGGGTTAAAATGTGTTGTAACTGCGTTACACCCAACACTGATTATAATGAACAAATACACCGTCATGCTGCTAATCACAAAAACAGGTCCATCCTTTCTGTTTGATGAAGTTACAGAACTGAAAGGTATTGGCAACTAAAACAGTGTGTGGGAGCTCATTTAGAATTTTTGAGCGACTCATGTGGTTCTCTCATGAAATATATGCCTAAAGTGATTTCTGTTTGATGTGTCCCACGTTATCTGTTCCTATTGGATTTGTCCTGCAGGCGGCCTGTGGTACAAGCTAGTATATTTGATTACATTATAACAATACATATACTTAATATAAGCCTCTCAACAACCTATCATATTTGGGCATGTATTACTCTTTTTTGGGTTGAACCAAACTACTGAGCTACTCCATCTCTCCATGCATCCCCTGACAGATGTTCATCATAAAATAAGATAATCCATTTTATTTATCCCCGTAGGAAATTCAGGCAAAATGTTCCTGCTTGGGCAACGAACCACCTGATGTGTATTAATCCGTTGCTGAAAGTCCTCTCATGTTTCATAAAAGTTTCTTAACGTGCCTATAAATGGATTGAACTGCAGCCCCCTCAGCACCCCCCCCCCCCCCCTTTCCGCGTCCATTCGCAATGTCTCGCTGTCTCGCAGCAAACAGGAAACCACACCAGTAACGGCCCGTCCACACAGCGGCTTTGGAAAAAGCTTGCCGGCGGGCGTGTCTGAAGCTCGACCAACAACCAATCACATGAATCTCCCGCCGCTGACACACAAGCAGCAGTTTGATTGGCTAGAGCTTGTACTGGCATATGATTTGATTGGCTGACGCTTCCACCGAAAGCTTCAGAAGCTTCAAAAGTTGAACATTGCTCAACTTTTGCAGCCTGAAACGCCAGGAAAGCTCCGCTCTGCTTCCCACAATGCAGTTCGGCGAAAAGTGACGTCACCCCATTCAAAGTGAATGGGCAGAAGCTTCAATGCTTCTGCCCATTCACTTTGAATGGGCAGAAGCATTGAAAGACTAGCATGAAGGCAAAGTAGGATCTGGCAATGGGTGTGTGTCTGGTGAGGGTTTAAAGACTGGCAGTGAAGCTAATGGGTGCAGTAGAGAAACAGAGTGAGCAAACACGTGTGTGGTTAACAGGTGAGACAGGTGAATGGAAAACTACTGGTGAATGATGGAGCAGACTGTGACTGAGCAGAAGTAATGGCCATGTCATGGGACCTTAAGAGACGTTATTGATTTTTTGTGAACAGAATGAGAAAAATATACAATCAACTTTTCAATTTTCGTGAAATAGTATTTATAATATAGTAATATTGAAATGACCCTAAGCACCATCAGAAGGAAAATAGTAATACTGTCTCTTTGTTTTCCCACATGTAAAAATAGAAGCAGTACATGCTTACACACACACACACACACACACACACACACACACACACACACACACACACACACACACACACACACACACACACACACACACACACACACACACACACACACACACACACACACACACACACACACACACACACACACACACACACACACACACACACACACACACACTATGTATACATCACTTCAGGGGACATTACATTGACTTACATGCATTTCCTGGAGACTTATCCTAACCTTAACCATAACCAACACATGCCTAACCCTAACCCTTACCCTTAACATTACCCTAACCCTAACCCTAACCCTAAACCTAACCAAGTCTTCACCCTAAAATTAATGATCCCCCTCATGGGGATCTCCAATTTGTCCCCATTAGGGAGGCGAGTCCCCACACGTGACTGTGTAAACAGATTTAGGTCCCCACCACAAGTATAGTAATGCTAGGCCACACGCACGCACACACACACACACACACACACACACACACACACACACACACACACACACACACACACACACACACACACACACACACACACACACACACACACACACACACACACACACACTATCGGTGTGCATAGCATGCATGTTGGAGTCCATGATTAGGAAGATGTGGAGTTATAAGGCAAACAGGAAATTACATGCAAGACAGCACAAGCTGCGGGGGCCGGTGCAGAGGACAGGAAAGCTGGGGGGGCGGGGTCCTCGCTGCACAGGATTACTGCTGGAATGTTAATCCTGCTAATGTATTACAGTTGGAGGAAGAGCAGGACCACAGGCTGAAGCAGGGCTCCATGGGAAGATGAACAAATACTTAAGTCAAATTACATGTCACTTGTTTGACGCTTTTATCCAAAGCGACTTACATACGCACATGTAATTTTTTACTGTGAGCGATCCCCACAAGAGCACTTTGGGGTGAAGTGTCTCAGGGACACAACGACATGCTGACTGCAGTGGGGTTTGAACCTGTGACCCCCTGATCCCAACACCAACGCACTAGTCCACTGCACCACACACCTGAAATGGAGTGAGATTGATAATTAGTGTCTGTGCATTTGGGCCTGCGAAACAAAGACATATTCAGACACTTTACGCAAGTGGAAGTACTAATACCACTCTAAAAATTGCACTCTATCCCTTTGAACTGTGAGGTTGAAGTATAAAATGGCAGAAAAGCTCAAAGAACTCAAGTACAAGAATACGTAAAATGTGCACTTAAGTACAACACTTACGCACAATACGTAGTGTGTGTGTGTGTGTGCATGTGTGTGCGTGTGTGTGTGTCTGTGTGTATATGGACCATACATTTCCCTTAATCCCTGACACCACTCTGATACAAAGACTTTCACACTCTCGCTTCAAGCTCTCTCTCTCTCTCTCTCTGACGATTTGATCTGCATCAATGTGTAGATGGTAATGTCTTTATTCATTTGATCAAACAGAAAACTCTAATGCAGTTAGTCTCCGAATGCTTTCACAGGTTGAATCTCCTGCTGCTGTTCTCATTTAGCCATGATTTACTCTGCCTATACTCTTCATTATAACTAACACACAGAAATGAAGTTGAGCTTCTCACTTTTAAAAAAATAAAACATTTGCGTATTTCTATCGAAAATGCTTAGAATAAAAAAAATATTTTTAATTGCGGTTATCACAGTTATAATCTGTGAATAATCATGATTAATACTTTTGTGGGGGGGGGATAAATGAAATACACGTGGGTGTTGTAATAAAGAATTGCAAGACATCTGGCAAGAGAAATCAGTTGTTTGACCATTGTAACGTGATTTCAGAGTTATTGGCATAACATACAACAATTTAAAGGGGACCTATCATGCAAAATGCACTTTTGTACGTCTTTTATACATGAATATGTGTCCCCGGTGTGTCAGGGAACTCACCAAGTGTCAGAAAACACAACCCTCTCTCTTTTCCTCCATACCCAAATCTCTAAAAACGGGGCTGCAACGGATCTGATACAGACTGATCCAGATTTGAAATTGTTCATCAGAAACGGGGTGCTCCGCCTATATGGCCAACTCTCCCCCTATCAGGGGAATGAGAGGTTGCGTGGCATGGTAACAGCATGGTAACGCTCGTGCCTCGCCCCCCTCCTTTGCAGAGGGGCGTGGTCAGCTGCAGCTCATTTGCCACAGAATCAGCCCTTGTGAAGACAGGGCTGGAATAGAGCAAATAGAGCGAAATGAGGCATGGCTAAAATGCAGGATCTGTTTGGTATTTTCAAAATAAAACTTCGCAGACAGGTTTTATGTCAAATATAGCATGATAGGTCCACTTTAAGTATAAAGTCAAATCCAATACCACTTTTTCTCATTGTTCTCCTGTTATCTTGTAACCTATACATTCGTCTGTATTTATTCATTTATTTATTTTTAATAATTATTATCATTTAATTTTCTGTTTGTGGTTGCCTCTCTCCCTCGGGTAGAGCATGGTGTTTGTGGATCCGTGTACTGACCAGTGTTTTTAATTTCTCACTCTCACCTACGCACCTTACCTGTCATGCCATGTCTAAGCTGTGTCTGTGTTGTATTTGAGAATCCAATACCTCACAATTAGCTCCTGAGATTCATCCCACTTTAAATAGATTGATCAAACAGCTCATTAAAAGTAAACCAAAAGTAACTTTGTTTAGTTAATAACTTCCTAAAGCTTGTATCAGCCACTTAAAATGTGTATTCTAATCCTCTCCATGGAACACACAGTAAGATGAGTCCGCTGAATGACTCTCTCCGTCTTTTCAACATAATTACCATGAAGGTGTTTTCTACTGTAGTCCTCATTATATTCATCACATTCTTCGCTTTAGTCCGCCTCCTCTGAGACAATAATCTACCATATCATCGAGGAATAATGACAGGCAAATAGACTGTACATGATACTTAATACAACAGATAAACAGTCACAGGTCAGTCAGAGTGTTCACTGAACTGACCCTGAAACATGTAACATACTGTACATCATCATCATCATCATCATCATCATCATCATCATCATCATCATCATCATCATCATCATCATCATCATCATCATCATCATCATCATCATCATCATCATCATCTACTTCATCATCATCATCATCATCATCATCTACTTCATCATCATCATCATCATCATCATCATCATCTACTTCATCTACATATTAGATTTTACAAAGAAACTTATGCAAAATCAGTGTCTGAGATAAATCACTTTTTTTATGTCGCTTCATTTAAGTAGAGAAACGGGCCATCACCTGTTGGTGTAAAATGATTCAATGTTGCTGGGCAGACATGCAAATATGTTGCTAACTCTATCTATGAAGAATATATCAATAATGCTATGGACTCGGAGGCATTAATAGTGAATTGGATATACTAAGCCGTGTGACCTCATAAATGCATTCTGGGGCATTATATCAACAATCATAAAGCATTATGTGACTTACCTCTCTGTAAATCTGTGCCTTATGGATGCTGTTCTAAACTCGGTTCACTGATGGGGATTATACAATAACTACTTATACTCAGGTAGGCCTATACAAACAAATAAACTGTCCCAACACATACTATCATATACTGTTTGGATTATTACACAATACTTTAAGACTTTACTACAGTTCAGTGGCGGTTCTAGAGCATTTTACATGGGGGGGCAAAGCGGGGGCAAGAGGTCATGCCACACTCTAAAAACAGATGCCTTGGCTCAACAAAGAAAATCAACGCAACAGTTTGCATCGATGTTTATTGAGTTAAGACAACTTCTAATGAAATTGTCTTAAAGCAACAAAGTAATTTGAGTTAGGGGAGAAGGCTTTTCCTCTACAATCAGAGGTGTTTTTAATTACCACTTACTTAATAATTTGTAGCATAAACTCAAGTTTTGAAGTTGATTACTCCAAAAATCAAGTTGTTCCAACTAGTTTTACCGTATGATTTAAAAGTGATTTTAAGTTGGATGTACTTAATTACTCTCATTCGGGATACAAGTTTTTAGGTTGATTACTCCAAAGATTAAGTTGTTCCAACTTGTTTTACCGCATGATTTAAAAGTGATTTTAAGTTGGATGTACTTAATTACCCTCATTGTGAACACACGTTTTTAAGTTGATAACCATTTATAAATTAAGTTGCACCAAATATATTGTTTTCAATAGTTTTTTTTCTTAGCTTTTTCATGTTTTTGCCTTTAAAGTTGTGCAGTTGTTTATTTCAACACCTGATGTTTCAATCAGGAGAGAATTCATTGTGTTGGAATATTTATTGACACATGCCATATGATAAGGTGCATGAAATGAAGCTCAGCGCAAGTTCAGGCAGGAAGACCTATCACTCCGTATTGCTCGTCATGCCAATACTCGCTCCCTCCACTAGATGACAGGGAGCGCCACTCCTTAGCATTCACAAGCGTAATTATCGCACCTGTTAATCCCTCTATATATGCTCTCCCCTTTCCTATCAGCTGTCTTCCAGGTGTCAACGCGCATGCAGCAGCAGGGCTTCGTCCCAGCTCCAGGCATTATTCATCAGATCCGCAGTCTTGCGGATTAAGCTACAGACGGCGTTCCCCAGTCGGCTAGCGGGTCCAGCCGGCCGCCCCGCAAACCCGGACGCGGGAGGAAAAGACAAGGAAATCGGGCTCCACGGAAGTTCCTCCGGGCTTAATGGAAATGGGCTACTTCACGCAAACAATTGACGCACGCCTTCAGTCTCTCGAGAGGGCATCACTGGCTCAAATGCGGTGCTTCCGGCTTCACGCGGAACGGTCCTCATCGCAGGCGAAGCTTTACCCATTCTGGCTTCAACCACAACCCCTCCTGCAGGCAGGCAGGGGTTAAGCTACATCCCATTGAAGTTACTTCCTCCTGCGCCTCACCTCTAAAACAGGCGTCAGGGTAGCGCTGGCAAAAGGCAGTTGCAACAAATTCACGAGATGTTTCGTTATATTGTTATGACATTAGGGTCATGCAGAGCGAGATCGCTACCCCTTTAAGAGAGGGGCGTGACGCGTGCATGTGTGCGTGGGTGTGGTAGAGCGAGCGAGCGGGATACATGTTTTCTAAAAGTAAACGAGGCAGCAGAAAAAGGAAGGTCTGTGATCTTGCGAATCTATCTCGCAAAACAGAAGAGCTAAATAAATGCAACGACCTCCCAAGAAGAGCTCGCTCTCTCCAGTCTTTCCGATAAATGGGTTATTGAACCCGAAGCGTGTTGCTTCTGCTGGGAGACGACAGAGAGTCAACCCCCCCCCCCCCCTGTTTCCACGACTACGGTCTGGGAGCCGACAGGAAATTCAACACTATGCATTTCTACCTTTAGTTCAGGGTTAAGGTGAGTTCCAGGCAGTGTTGGCGTGTTACAGTATGGAGTTCAGTAACGTATTTCTTGCGTACGAAGAACGTAATGCATTACTAATGCAGGTCGGGTAATTACTACCCGTTACAATGCTCAGTAACTAACGCAGTTTCAGGCTTCAACACAATATTACCTGAAATGAATGGTGTTTCGTAGGGCTTCTTCTCCTCAATGACAAGTCGCTGAACATTATCCTGTTTATGACACGACCAGATACTAAATAAATTAGGAATTCACTCCCAATATTAATTTAATGATTATTGACTAAATGATCGTATTTTTCTCTTTTTCTTCCCCATTAAGAAATGTTCCGTTTCTCGGTGCACCAACGGCTGAATCTGCAACAACAACATCTCCTCGGCAGTAGGGGTGCAACAACTAATCGACTTAATCGATCAAAATTGATTACCAAATTAGTTGCCAACTTATTCAGTCGTCGATTCACGTGTCATCACGTGTGTTTTACGGGCCGTTAAGCTCCAACGTATTGGTCTTTTTATCGGTACCGGAGACATCTATAATAGGCTATATGTCATGTATTATTGCTATAAAAATAAAAAAAAAATAAAAAAAACCTTAGTGTTGCAACTCGTTTCTAATATACAAAAGACAAACAAATGCGCCTATGATGTATTTTCGATCAGACGAGATCTCTCTCCTGATTTGTACACACACGCAGCTGCTACATGCAGCGGAGCACACTGCGGAGGTAGCGGAGAGAACGCGCTCCGAGGTGTGGGTAAAACTTTACCCGTCTCGATGTGGAGATGCTCGTTGCAAAGTGCAATAAGTGTTTAGCATGTAAGGGCGGTAACACGAGCAATTTGTCTAAACATTTAGCAAAAGCGCTCCACATCCAGACGGAGGAATGCACCGGGTTCCACTGTCTTTCTAGCAGCTCTGTAGCCCCATCCACGAGTAATGTTTCCACGTCAGGTGTTATGTATGCTAGCAGCAACACACGGAGTAACTATATTATACAAACATGGGTTAATGATTAGAGCTAACAGAGTTATTTATTTGTTACATTTTCAGCTATTCTGTTTACAGTTCTGTCATCACATTATTTAATACGATTTGTTAAATGCTATCTCGATGACAAAGGTCAATGTTCCCCCTTTCTATGCACGGAGATAATGTAATCTTAATAGCATGCAGACCAAGGCTGGCTCTTCAAAGCAGATATTAACGACGCGCTTTAAAGTTCCCATCATCCGTCAGCAGAACTCTTTCAGCCTCAAGCGGCAGTCAAGTAAGGAGAAACTACGTGTGCACCGGCTATTTGGGTAAATAATATTAATAGCTGTCTCTCCCCAGTTCAAATCACCCACTGCTCAGGGAGATCTCCTCATGCGTTGCCTTTACGCCATCTAGTGTTCAAATACAACATTACTAACTATAACTCCGCTCAACTGGAAAAGAGAAGAAGAAGAAAAGAAAGAAGAGGAGAATCCTCCAGGAGCACAGCGTTCCTAATCATGAGGAACTATAGGCCTAGTCACACACCTGGAGTGCCTAGGCATCACATCAAGCTCACGGTATTAACGTTCCTCTAACCAAACTGCGTGCATCCACATAAACGTCTTCAACGACAGTTGCTCTTCCTCACCGGGCAACCGTACTTTGCATGCGGATATCTTCGGCACGCATCATCTCCCGTTTCCTGGACGTGGCATCCACCGGCCTCACGACGACCGCGTTTTCCCCGACTTAAGGACGTGCACTGCACATCCTCCGCTTTGGGGGGGATATCTGCATGAGATCTTCCGCCAAAGCGGCACGCTCAGATTCCCACTATCGCTTACATATTTATTATCACACTCGCTGGATCTAACACTAGCGTCCCTCCATCATTCTCATTTCAGATGATAGAAGACAGTCTTAATCGCTCAATCAGTTTATCAGCATCTATGACTCATCCTGGCGCACTTAACGGCTAATTAAGCTATACTATATCGTGGGTCATGTCTCAGTATTTAATGAAGTGTATGTCTTTTTCTGCGTGCATCCTGCACTTCATTCATATTCTCGGGTTCATGCTCACTTGGCTCGCGTCAATCCAGGTTATGATATTCATGCATTACTGTACTCCAGCTAACAGCTCTCGTGCTTACTTTTACTTCTCCCTCTTCTCCCGGACATCGGCTCGTGCTGCAATCCAAGAGCTCTTCAGTTTACCGATGGTAAATAATGCATAACTGGTTGTGGCGTCTTAATAGCATATCAGGGCTTTCGTTCAGATAGGCGCAGCCACCTCTGCTGCAATCAGGCATTTCTCCCTCATCCCTGCAACTCGGGCGGTGGTCCTCCTCCGCCTTCACATCCCACATTCGCCGGACATCAGCGCGTGCTGGCTATCCAAGGTCTCTCAAACACTAAACAAAATGGTAATTATGCCTATACTGGTGGTGGTGGTTTCATAGCACGTCAGCATACGTGTCACTGTGTTCATGTTTAACCCTGCACGTCAAGTCGTGACCTCCTGGTCTGTGTTCATGTTTAACCCTGCACGTCAGGTCGTGACCTCCTGGTCTGTGTTCATGTTTAACCCTGCACGTCAGGTTGTGACCTCCGGGTCCGTGTTCATGTTTAACCCTGCACGTCAGGTCGTGACCTCCTGGTCTGTGTTCATGTTTAACCCTGCACGTCAGGTTGTGACCTCCGGGTCCGTGTTCATGTTTAATATTATTGCCACATCTAACCCTGTATGCCAGGTAGTAAACCTTCGGGTCTGTATAAATGTGTCCCTGCTAAGTTCAGGTTGCCCCGCACGTTAAGGGCGCCCCGCACGTCCGGGACGCCCTGTGTGTCCAGGATGCCCTGTATGGCCGGGATGCCCCGTACGGCCGGGATGCCCCGTACGGCCGGGATGCCCCGTACCGTACGGCCGGGATGCCCCGTACGGCCGGGATGCCCTGTACGGCCAGGAAGGACGCCTGGGAGGCATCAGTACGTCTAAATTCCCACATGTATTAACCTCTCATTTTCATCCATAGATTTCCACTGCATCCCACAAGGTAAGATGTCTTCACGTTCAGTACTTCATACTTCACTTATTTTGGGGGTTCATCGGAAACGGTTCTTTCCCTTCCCGAATGATGTCCTACAAAACCTGGGCCTAATCGCCAAAACACATTTCATCCACCTGTTATAAACTGTCATCATTATGTTTCATTTATATAATGTGACCGATAATAAACATGTATTCCATACATCACGTCTCTCCTGATTGAAATGAAGCTCAGCGCAAGTTCAGGCAGGAAGACCTATCACTCCGTATTGCTCGTCATGGCAATACTCGCTCCCTCCACTAGATGAGAGGGAGCGCCACTCCTTAGCTAAACCTATCACTTCCCTCCATTCACAAGCCTAATTATCGCACCTGTTAATCCCTCTATATATGCTCTCCCCTTTTCTATCAGCTGTCTTCCAGGTGTCAACGCGCAACCCTCCTCCACCCCTTCGCCTCCTGCTTCCAACTCAGGGCCAAGCTTAACCTTCTCCCTTCCAACCGGACCTAACCACTTATCACCACCACCAGGTCTAGACCCAGGGGGGTTCGTCAGAAACGATTCTTTCCCTTCCCGAATGATGTCCTACAAAACCTGGGCCTAATCGCCAAAACACATTTCCTCCACCTGTTATAAACTGTCATCATTATGTTTCATTTATATAATGTGACCGATAATAAACATGTATTCCATACATCACGTCTCTCCTGATTGAACACCTGAAATCACAGCTGACTGCAGGAGAGAGGAGAACCATTTTATAGTTTGGCTGCAGCTCGTTGATTCGCTGCTGGAGAATGAGGTGAAATGTAATAGGTTAAAGAGAACGCCTGTGATGAGCTGGTTATATGCAGCTGCGGAGTGAATGTATACACCCAGTCTTCCTGAAAGAACTTGCGCTGAGCTTCATTTCAATCTTGATAAAAAAGATAAATAACACAAATTTAAATTGCCCCACAAATAATAAATAAACACATTAGCCATATTACCATGGGACATGGGGACACAGCTAATACATGCTGCCATCACAACGAAGTTTGAGGCCTTTGCAGATTTAAAACCAGTGCCAGATATGTTAAATCTGTAAAGTCTTTGTAAAACTACAGAAACAAACTCTCAATGGCCACCAGTCTGCAGATCACACACATCCATTTCACAAAAGATGTAACAAAGATGTTTCCACTGCCGACAGTCATTGTTTCAAACAGTGTGAACACATTTAATGCAGAATGCTTGCTCATTTGTTTCCCTCCACCACGATGGTTGCCATCGTATGGTCAGATCCTGGGTGGACCGGTCACTGATGAAGGCGATATTCATGTCCTTTTGAAGCACATTAAATAATAGGTTAGCGCATCAGAGATAATGAGTTAGGTAATTGCATACTTTTTAAACTGTCACTCTTAGCGAATTCAGAGCCATTATTACCAGCTGCTAAAGCAACGCTGGTATTGTTTTCACCTATTGAGTGTGTGTATGTGTCGTCATGGCAATGTGGTCCTGAAGACACACAGAGGTGCTTTTGAGTACTTTGCCTAGTGTTTAAATTAGGGCCGGGACTTTAACGCGTTAATTAAGATTATTTAATTACACAAAAATTAACGCGTTTTAATCGCACTTGTTTTTGCACAGCGGAACGTTTCTCACTGGATGAGTTTCAGGCGTACCGATTATACTGGAGCACCAACTAACGTTCATGACTTCAGCATGGGACTTCAAACAACAACAAACCACGGTGAACAATAGTCAAACATGAACGAACAAGCTGATGAGACCGCTTTGGTCGGCCCCCGTGGATGGGAAATTTAGTTTTAAAAAACGGACGGATGGAAGCGTCGATATGAGCACGGTTGTGTGCAAATTATGCAAAAAATAATTTGCATATCACCGCAGCACATCAAGCCTAAAGTATCACCTAAATGCAAAGCATGTAGCAGCTAGCATGTAGCAGTTAGCCCGACTCCGAGTGCAAGGAACCACACCCTGACCCAACCCACACTCAACCAGATGACTGGTTTCAGGGCCAGGATAAGTAAGTCCACATCTGAGAAAATAACCAACTCCCTGGCTCACTGGATTGCACTCGACTGTAGACCACTTGGAGTCAAATCAACCTGATCTCACCAGAATGCGTGACTCCACCACGACTCCTTAACACCACAATGCGTGGTGGACTCACGAACTTTGTCACATTTGCATGTCGGCACCACGCAAACAAGCCCAATGTAAAGTGAATGAGGCTCCTTTGTCGTGGTGCACACACGCATTTCTACAACATCCTTCAGGGAGCTTTTATTCTATAAAACGTTTTTAAAACATACTTTATAGCTTGTAGTAACTCGCGGGAGGCTTCTTTTATTTTATTTGTATTCATAATCATTTTTATTTTTCTAAAAAACACCAGATTATCCTTGTTGATTACACAACATTGATTGGTTTAAGTTGTGTACAATACTTTTGTAATTTTCCCCTTCGATTCGGAGAAACAAAGATTTGTTCAGTTTAGGATGGCCGAAGACACTACACTACCCAGAATCCTCAGCTATTGTTCCGCGTTGCCTCAAGCTCTGTGATTGGTTGACCTCCAACTGCATTCCATATGAAACAAAACGTTTCGTAAAAGATAAATCATACTTTATTCAGCAGTGCTTGCTTTACTCTTTGAAAGTCATCACATGAATGCATTGTAAATAGTACACATCTGTCGTAGTTCTTTCTTTATCTACAGAGATCTGGCCTCAAAATAGACCGGAAACTATTCTTTTACTGTTCTGTTTTAATTTCACAATAAAGTTAGTAGTAATAATTTGTTTGATATTATTGTTTTTTATTAACTACTCATGTTAAGACTATCTTTTCTGTGTTGCTGTGGGGTTTTTCCATCGCTTTTGTGTTACAAATATCAAAACAATAACTAAATATATCCGTCGTAAACTAAACCAGAAACAGCAGTATATTTTATTTTGTTAACACTGTAAACTTGACAGCTTTTTAACCCAAACCACCTACTGGTTAAAGCACGTTATTACACGTTTAGAGTAATATTGAAATCTTGAAAAGGGATGTCCAAAATAGCAATTATATACAGTTTTTAATTAACTAATTAATTTGTAGAGAATAACGGGTAATGTATATACTTTATAAGGATCTGCAGATAAATATTTAGTCTTCTCAAGCACCAACAATCATTACATTACATTACATTGCATTTAGCTGACGCTTTTATCCAAAGCGACTTACAATAAGTGCGTTCGACCAACAAAATACAACCTTGAAGAAAACAGAATCATAAAGTACATCAGAGCCGGTGACACCAGCAGGATCAATAAACTGATCAGGAAAGCTGGGTCTGTCATCGGCATCAAGCTGGACCCCTTTGAAGCTGTGTTGGAGAGGAGGACACTGAACAGGCTGTTGTCCATGATGGATAACCCCACCCATCCTCTCCACCTGCAGCTGGACAGTCAGCGGAGCTCCTTCTCCAACAGACTGCTGCAGCTCCGCTGTCACAAGGACCGATACAGGAACACATTCCTGCCCACTGCAATAACTCTGTACAATAAATCACCTCTGGCTGGAAGAGAACTCTCTGCTCCATAGTTTCTCTAATACAACATCGCTGTACATTGTACACATATATAATCTGTTCAATATTTGATATTCCATATTCCATTGTCATATATTTTTGAATATGTATATTTGCATATATAATATCTAGATGTATATTTTTTATTTCAACACGTAGCCTATATTTTCTATTTTCTTTTTTTTCCATTCTTGTTTATTTGTGGTTTTGTTTTATTGTAAAATGCCTTGTCTTTTATGCTGCATGCTGCAACAAAAACAATGTCCCAAATTGGGATCAATAAAGTACCATCTTATCTTATCTTATTTTATCTTACATCCGGACTAAAACCACCAGACTCAGGGACAGTTTCATCCCACAGGCCATAAAACTATTAAACACCTGAACTTTGAAGCTGTGTTAACATCCATAGCATTAATCTGGCTGCTACTTAGAAATAATTTGTTTAATATATCATATTCCAATCCCTTGTATAGACTCTTATTGCACTATTTCACTTTTTACTATTTTACTAATTTTCTTTTTGTATTGACTTGCACTATTTTTTCTGTGTACCTGTTTTATTGTGTTGCACTGTTGGAGGAGCCTGTGACCTGAGGGGGGGGGGGGGGGGGGGGGACGTTCGATTCCTGTTTTGAATAGTGTGGCGTCGATGGGTTTCATTCCATTTCAAAATGCTGTTTGTCGCTCAGCGTACACTTCGCGCACTGCCACTCCAACATCCAATCACAGAGGTTGAGGACAAATCACGGGGTTTGTCAAGCAAAGCACATGGTGGAGTCCCAAACGATAGCTGAGGATTCTGGGTAGTGTAGTGTCTTCTGCCATCCTAAACTGAACACATATTTGTTTCTCCGAATCGAAGGGGAAAAATACAAAAGCATTGCACACAATTTAAACCAATCAATGCTGTGTAATTAACAAGGATAATCTGGTGTTTTTGAGTCGATGAGTAGTGCAGATAGCACTGTAAAATTAATCGACAGTAAGGGGAATACTTACTTCCGGGTGTAAAATCCTCCGTTATCCAATGGGAATGGATGCTCACATTGCTCTCCGTAATACAATAAAGGGGACATGATCAAATTGGAATATAATGTTCTTTTAAAAAACGTTAACTAAAGGGAACAATCTATTGGACACAGCTGAAGCTCTGGCCTTCCTTAAAAACTAACTAATTTAATAAAAATCCCAGTTGTATTACACACAATGCACTGTTTTTTGAGAACAAAAAATCGTAAATAATGCACCATAATACATTCTGACGAAAAATTTAAATTATTATGAATACAAATAAAATAAAAGAAGCCTCCCGCGAGTTACTACAAGCTATAAAGTATATTTTAAAAATGTTTTATAGAATAAAAGCTCCCTGAAGGACGTTGTAGAAATGCGTGTGTGCACCACGACAAAGGAGCCTCATTCACTTTACATTGGGCTTGTTTGCGTGGTGCCGACACGCAAATGTAACAAAGTTCGTGAGTCCACCACGCATTGTGGTGTTAAGGAGTCGTGGTGGAGTCACGCATTCTGGTGAGATCAGGTTGAGTCAAATCCATGTGAAAATGGCTTCTCACTGTTCTCAGGTCAAATATGTATATTTGATTCAAAATGCGATTAATTTCGATTAATTAATTACAAAGCCTCTAAGTAATTAGATTAATTTTTTTAATCGAGTCCCGGCTCTAGTTTAAATGCATGTGGACAGATTTTGTAGATACGTTTTAGTGTATCTTCTCATTTGTTTAGCAGGTTCCATAAAATATGTGAACTGGTTAAATGAAGAGCAGAAGCCACTTTTCAAATGTTACACAATCCTTTTCCCATTCCATTGCTGTCAACACCTATCCACGCTGAACGTTGCTAAGATATTATTGATTGGGGTGTGGCCAAAAGTGCAATATGCTTCAGACTGTAGCTGACAGAGAGCAGTGCTTTTGTCCTGTGTTAAAAACACAGGACACACTGTGCCCGTGGATTTTATTTTACTTCAAGATTTTGAATTACGTCGCTAAACTCCTTGAAAAGGTCCTCTTGCTTTTCTCCAAGGTACACGACAAGGCAGCGGATGGCTATAGTTCTCTGCATACTTCAATTGTATTGTGCTCTTTTTGAAAAAGGAAAAAAAGAGAAATGACCTAAATGAATATATTCTGAATGGGTGACTGCTGATAGAGATTTTGAGGGACAACTGGTCCGCTTTCCAAATCTCCGCGCGTCCCTAATAAGCTGGTTATCATACAGGAAGGAATCCAGAAGATACAAGTATCCGTTAAAAACAATAATCTATTTTAATGGTAATATAACAATGCAATACAATCAATACATTACCATACAGAGCCATATCATATCATATGCGTAATGTCAGGAGTATGCCCTGGCCCTTGTTCACAGGCTGCCACGACCTTCCGGTCCGGGCGGCGCGAGAAGAGAGAGACAGAACAAGAAGCTGAATAGGCTTTCATACCAACAGAAACAGGAAGGGGTGGAGTTTACTCAGCCTCCACACACACACACACCCCCCCCCCCCCCCCTACATTCCAGAGACCTCAGATGTGTCTTAACGGATATTTAAGATAACACAAATATTTCATCTCTCATATCTCCAACTTCTAGTTACACAGAATACAAAGTAATTAAACCCACACATATACTATTCAAGATATGTAGACTTCCCTGAAACATGACATGCTAGAGATCTTAAGCAGAATATACTCTTCCCCCACCTAGCACCCTGTCATGCATGCCTACACCTCCCCCACAGGGCAATAAAACCCTGTTTACTCTAAACAGCCCTTGTTTAGAGCCATTTTAGTCCTCACCTTTCTGAAAGGATAAAACAGAGAAATCAATATAAAACACAAACACAAGTATTGTTTGAACAGTATTCACTTAACTGCTACTATTGATAATTACCAGAGAAACTCAAGGGACCTCTTTTAATATCTGGAAATTGCAACAAGACTTTCTGCCATTTCAAATGTAACACACTTCTTAAATATCAGATGCTGCACTGCCAACAACTTGCATTTCAATGACAACTCTAAATAAGGATCCTACCTCAAGAAGCATGTCCTTGATCTGCTTCACCGAGATTCATTTTGAATAAAAAGCGATATCACAATAGTAACCAAAGTATTTTTACACTCACAGTAGCCTCTACTTTGTATCCTCTCACAGAACTATTCACAGTTCAAAGGCTGCTAATTTTGGTCAAACAGCAATTTGCCATACAGTGCAACTACAAGGCTATCTACTGTATTTGAATGACAAAAGATGACACTCACCTTAAAATGTCCTTTGTATATTTCTATTTCTCTTAACTGTGGGAACTTGTCCAGGCATGTTAAGTGGGAGTGGACTTGAAACCCTTAACTCAAGGTGTAGAACAATTAAGTTATCAAGCCAATTGCATTACTTACTACAACTTGAATTTAGTTTGAAGTCAATTAACAAAGAAATCAGAGTTCAAATTACACACAATATTAAGTTGATGTAATTACCAACATTATTACGTCAACACAACTTATAAATTAATGTTTGCAACTTAAAATGTTTATCTAAATCAATTAACTCACATTTTTATCTTGCAACCATGCATTTAATTAAGTGGAGCTGAAAGGTCGCCTGAATTCGTTTTTAGAGTGCAGGGTGGCATGGGAGGGCGACAGTACGTGGTATTTTATACTGTATATAACCTATTTATTGTTAATTCATGCCCTAACACAAGTGTTCTTAATGCACAAGAGAAACAAGGTGTTGTTCAGACAAACAATCGGGTGCCCTTTGAGTCCCCCAAGCTTATCTCAACCATTTTAAATGAAAGGAAACTACAAAATGTATTTTAAAGCAATGAATTAATGGAACAGGTTGTTTTGCATTAGAATGTAAAATTACATATATATTTTGTTTTAAAAAAATTGGTTGTCTTAGTATTAGATATACATATTTGCATGTCCTCACTAAGCATTATTACATATTAATTTAATATCAAACAAATCCAAATGGCCAATTATCCCAAAATGTTGCTGCTAATATAATCATATGCTTGTCAACTTTAACGGATCAAAAAGAAATTCTGAAAAAATACTTGAATTATCTATGAAATTGCAATATTGTCCTTCAGTTTGTTTCAACCCCGTCACGCCATACCATTTACTATTAAAACTAGAAAATGCATTTCCTGCAGAAAATTCGTGCGAATGCTGTAAACTGTGAACATTTATGGCTGAATGTAGCTGAAAATGCAGAAAAAGCTGAATGTTATTAGCTGAATGGTAGCTGCTTTTAGCTACAGAAATGCAGAAAAAGCTTAATATTTCAAAGAAAAGGTTTAAAAAAAGGTATAAACAACAACATGTATAGCCTTGATGTCCTGAAATAGCTGAATAATGTAATAGTTGAATGGGTTCTGCAGCTGAAAATAGGCTGAAGGAGTTAAATATCAGATGTAAGTAGTAGTGAATGAATTTGTATTAAGATGAAAAAAGAAAGTAAAAAGGCTTGGGAAAGCAGCAGAATATTTTTACTGCAAACTTTTTGACTAAAACCATACATCATCAATAATGTATAAAATATGTGTAACCTGTTGAAGTCAGTATGAAGTCTCCATCAGACAGAAAATAATAGGCTGAGACAGTCTGTTAAAGTCCAGTCTGTCAGTGTTTGTTTCTATTCCTGAGCACCTACTCATAACACCCAATCATAACACCTGTGTGTGTGTCCAGAGATCAGAGACAACCAACTGCAGCACTGCGTCCCATAAGAATGCATTGAGTTATATATCTGACCATTTTGCCACCCGTTCAAAAACTATGGAGAGAGAGAGAGAGAGAGAGAGTGTGTCTAAGAGTGTGTCTAAGAGTGTGTGTGTGTGTGTGTGTGTGTGTGTGTGTGTGTGTGTGTGTGTGTGTGTGTGTGTGTGTGTGTGTGTGTGTGTGTGTGTGTGT
Source organism: Pseudochaenichthys georgianus (assembly GCF_902827115.2). NCBI lineage: Eukaryota > Metazoa > Chordata > Actinopteri > Perciformes > Channichthyidae > Pseudochaenichthys > Pseudochaenichthys georgianus. The sequence goes on from NC_047517.1 coordinate 2,114,803, forward strand.
GTGTGTGTGTGTGTGTGTGTGTGTGTGTGTGTGTGTGTGTGTGTGTGTGTGTGTGTGTGTGTGTGAGAGAGAGAGAGTGTGTGTCTCTGAGATGTCTTCACAGCTGGACTGTTGAAGTCTGCTGCATGTCAGTTGGAGTGATGACATCATCGTGTTCCATTACACAGGTGTTTATAGTTGAGCTAACGAGGTGCCTAGACTTCAAAGGCTTCATTGTTCTGAATGAGAGATGAACCTCTTACATGTGAACGTTTTGTGGAAGAACCGTAACAGATATCTGTGACATTTCAAAACGTGAAGCATGTCAAGGAAGTTGAGTATCTGAAGTGTAATTTTTGTGTAGTTTTGGGTTAATAATGTGGCCTTTTTGGCAGTTTAACTAAAGGTGTGCGGCTGCTACCATGAGGAAATATCTGCCTGAAATTACAATGGGCTTCAATGGAGGAATGTTGAACGTTTTTGTCACTTAATGCCCTCAAGAGGCATTTTCTTTAATATGTTTTATTATTTTTTATATTTTTTCAACCTAGGAGAGGTTTTCCTACGTTTTCCATGAAAAAATATGTCTGAGAAGTATGGCAAGTTTAAAACATTTTTGGGGGAGAATTTTGAGCTGTCCTGCACTCTGTTTTGAGATCACTCTAGAGTTAACGAGCTGCTCCATCCACTCTAATGTAACAATCTGAAAAATGCCTCTCTACCAAGCTCCAAACTAAGTTCAATATCTCAGAATGTTTAAAAGATATCAAAAGTAAAAGTCAAGTTTGAATAGCTGAAGGTCTTGTGGTCATTTGAAAGTTGGAATGAAGGGTCTGGCTGAAATTATGTGGAAGGAGATGCATTTGGCGCAAAGTGTAGGAAAACAGGATTTGAAGGCATCTCCCATTGACTTCAATGTTAAAAAAATAGTTTAAAAAGCTGAATATTTCAAAAAGTATGAAATATTTTTGAAAAAGTTGAAGGTTTCTTATCAATTGCTGAAAAGACTGAATAGTTTAATATTTGAATGGTTTCTGTAGCTGAAAGTAAGCTGAAGTTATGGAGAGCTAAAGTATTGGCTGATTTGAAGGCATCTCCCATTGACTTCAATGTAAAAAAAAAGAGTTTAAAAAGATGAATATTTCAAAAAGTATGACATATTTTGAAAAAGTTTAAGGTTTCCCATCGATTCCTGAACAGGCTGAATAGTTTAATATTTGAATGGTTTCTGTAGTTGAAAATAATCTGAAGTTATGGAGAGCCAAAGTATTGGCTGAAATAAGGGGAAGAATAAAGATTTGAAGTACTATAGTGGAATGCTGTAAACAGCATTCACACTAATAATGGATCAGTCCATGTGTGATCTGCATTGAGGGAATTACATCACAAAAGTGTCAGTTTCTTCTCTTACCTATATTTCAGTTTTTGTATTTTCAGATTAAGATTGACATGCTCAACATTTCAACTCTGTTATATGAATTAATAATAGTAAATAATTGTTTATTACAAAATAAACAATAGTTTTGCAAAATATTACAATGTTGTAATGTCCTTAACTTCCATGTGGTGCCATATCTTAGCTAAACAAGGTCTCATGCCTACTTTTTGTCAAAAACTTCAACCCTGTTACATTTTTTCATGGAAATTCCTAGTAATTATTTATATGTTGTGCCTGAGATGGGAACATGTAAGTAGTCCACTACCAGATGTTATGACCAAACATTTTGGTTTCATTTTTCAAAGATATAAAGACCCAAAAGGCACCCGATTCAGAGAATACTCAGAATTCTGCATACTGTAAGTACTTAATTATAATTAAGTACACAAATGACATCACCCATCTCTTCAGAGAGCTACAGGTGAGCTGCAGCAACACATTTCAATACATATTTGTCAATACTAAGAGCCGCTATATTGTGCTGCTGTAACGGAATATGTATACAAAGAAAATAAGAACATACCATGTGGTCCAGCTGGAGTCTCCTCTGCCTCCTGATCCCTGCCTCTGGCCCTCTTTCTGATACATCATATTTATTCCTCACATACATGTCTTCTTCTTCACTAATGTCTTCATCTCCTCCTCTTCCTCCTGCTCTGACCCTCCTGCTCTCTTCATCTCTCTCCTCCTCTTCCTCCTGCTCTGACCCTGCTGGTCTCTTCGTCTCCTCCTCTTCCTCCTGCTCTGACCCTCCTGCTCTCTTCATCTCCTCCTCTTCCTCCTGCTCTGACCCTCCTGGTCTCTTCATCCCTCTCTTCCTCTTCCTCCTGGTCTCTTCATCTCCTGTTCTGGCTGCCTTACACTGGCTCCCTATAGAACACAGGATAGAATTTAAAATTCTTCTTCTCGCCTACAAAGCCCTTAATGGGCAGGCACCATCTTACCTTAAAGAACTCATTGTACCCTACTGTCCTATTAGGGCATTGCGTTCCAAGAATGCAGGGTTGTTGGTTCTTCCTAGAGTCTCTAAAAGTACAATGGGAGCCAGAGCCTTTTCTTATCAAGCTCCACATTTGTGGAATCAGCTTCCAGTTTGTGTTCGGGCGGCAGACACCCTATCCGTTTTTAAGAGTGCGCTTAAGACCTTCCTTTTTGATAAAGCTTATAGTTAGGACTGATTAGATTCAGCCCCTAGTTTTGCTGATATAGGCTTAGTTTGTCGGGGGACATCTTACTTCTTCCTTCTCTCTGTCTATACCTGTGTACTCTCATGTTCCGATTAACCCAGCTTCCCCAAATGTCTTTCTTTTTGGTGTCTATATACGCTGGGATCCGGAGTCATGGATGATGCTGCGGTCCTGTGTCCTGGATCGCGAGCCCTGGATCGCGATACGTGGCTGTGGTCCTGGATCATCGATCCTGGATGGATATCCTCGTGGATTCATCTTCCTATTATCCACACATGCATTTCCAAACATTTGGACTACCTATGTTGCAAATGTATTATCTTTTCAATTTACACACGGCATCTATTGCACGTCTGTCCGTCCTGGGAGAGGGATCCCTCCTCTGTTGCTCTCCCTGAGGTTTCTCCCATTTTTCCCTTTAAACTGTGGGTTTTCTCCAGAAGTTTTTCCTTGTACGATGTGAGGGTCTAAGGACAGAGGGTGTCGTATTGTCATACTGATATTCTGTACACACTGTGAAGACCACTGAGACAAATGTAACATTTGTGATATTGGCCTATATAAATAAACATTGATTGATTGATCTCCTCCTCTTCCTCCTGCTCTGACCCTCCTGGTCTCTTCATCTCCTCCTCTTCCTCCTGCTCTGACCCTCCTGGTCTCTTCAGTGAACTATCTTTTCCTTTTCCTCTTTCTGTTCGTCCTGATCACCACTCCAGCTACTCTGGCCTGCAAGAGTCTACTTGTGAAAAGCACTGGTACAAATGATTGTATAACTTTACACGTTAGGGAAATGTAGCCTAGCTAATATGTAGCATATCATAAATAACATCAGAAAGTATGTATCAAACGCACACAGGCAGCTGTGTTTGGATCCAGTTTTTACGGTAAAGGATGTATCCTGGTTTCATTGATCTGGCCTCATGGCTGTGATGTGTAGTTTACGTGGATGTAATACCTCGTAATTTAGCAAAGTGATCGATCTCCCAGCTAACGCTGTCTGCGTAGTATTTTGTTACGGTGGCCCTGAAGTGCAAGACACTACAGCATTTCAGAAAACACTACAGCATTTCACAAAACACTACAGCATTTCACAAAACACTACAGCATTTCACAAAACACTACAGCATTTCAGAAAACGCCACAGCATTTCAGAAAACACTACAGCATTTCACAAAACACTACAGCATTTCAGAAAACGCCACAGCATTTCAGAAAACACTACAGCATTTCACAAAACACTACAGCATTTCAGAAAACACCACAGCATTTCAGAAAACGCCACAGCATTTCAGAAAACACCACAGCATTTCAGAAAACACTACAGCATTTCACAAAACACCACAGCATTTCAGAAAACGCCACAGCATTTCAGAAAACACCACAGCATTTCAGAAAACACTACAGCATTTCACAAAACACTACAGCATTTCAGAAAACGCCACAGCATTTCAGAAAACGCCACAGCATTTCACAAAACACTACAGCATTTCAGAAAACGCCACAGCATTTCACAAAACACTACAGCATTTCAGAAAACACCACAGCATTTCAGAAAACACCACAGCATTTCAGAAAACACTACAGCATTTCAGAAAACACTACAGCATTTCACAAAACACCACAGCATTTCAGAAAACGCCACAGCATTTCACAAAACACTACAGCATTTCAGAAAACGCCACAGCATTTCACAAAACACTACAGCATTTCAGAAAACACCACAGCATTTCAGAAAACACCACAGCATTTCACAAAATACTACAGCATTTCAGAAAACACCACAGCATTTCAGAAAACACCACAGCATTTCAGAAAACGCCACAGCATTTCAGAAAACACCACAGCATTTCAGAAAACACTACAGCATTTCACAAAACACTACAGCATTTCACAAAACACTACAGCATTTCACAAAACACCACAGAATTTCAGAAAACGCCACAGCATTTCAGAAAACACCACAGCATTTCAGAAAACGCCACAGCATTTCAGAAAACGCCACAGCATTTCACAAAACACTACAGCATTTCACAAAACACTACAGCATTTCAGAAAACACCACAGCATTTCACAAAACACTACAGCATTACAGAAAACACCACAGCATTTCACAAAACACTACAGCATTTCAGAAAACGCCACAGCATTTCACAAAACACTACAGCATTTTACAAAACACTACAGCATTTCAGAAAACGCCACAGCATTTCAGAAAACACCACAGCATTTCACAAAACACTACAGCATTTCAGAAAACGCCACAGCATTTCAGAAAACACCACAGCATTTCACAAAACACTACAGCATTTCAGAAAACACTACAGCATTTCACAAAACACTACAGCATTTCAGAAAACACTACAGCATTTCACAAAACACTACAGCATTTCAGAAAACACTACAGCATTTCAGAAAACACCACAGCGTTTCAGAAAACGCCACAGCATTTCAGAAAACACCACAGCATTTCAGAAAACGCCACAGCATTTCAGAAAACACCACAGCATTTCAGAAAACACTACAGCATTTCACAAAACACTACAGCATTTCACAAAACACTACAGCATTTCACAAAACACTACAGCATTTCAGAAAACACCACAGCATTTCAGAAAACGCCACAGCATTTCAGAAAACACCACAGCATTTCAGAAAACACTACAGCATTTCAGAAAACACTACAGCATTTCACAAAACACCACAGCATTTCAGAAAACGCCACAGCATTTCAGAAAACACTACAGCATTTCACAAAACACCACAGCATTTCAGAAAACACCACAGCATTTCAGAAAACGCCACAGCATTTCAGAAAACACCACAGCATTTCAGAAAACACTACAGCATTTCAGAAAACACTACAGCATTTCACAAAACACCACAGCATTTCAGAAAACGCCACAGCATTTCAGAAAACACTACAGCATTTCACAAAACACCACAGCATTTCAGAAAACACCACAGCATTTCAGAAAACGCCACAGCATTTCACAAAACACTACAGCATTTCACAAAACACTACAGCATTTCAGAAAACCCCACAGCATTTCAGAAAACACCACAGCATTTCAGAAAACCCCACAGCATTTCAGAAAACACCACAGCATTTCAGAAAACGCCACAGCATTTCAGAAAACACCACAGCATTTCAGAAAACGCCGCAGTATTTCAGAAAACACTACAGCATTTCAGAAAACACTACAGCATTTCAGAAAACACTACAGCATTTCACAAAACACTACAGCATTTCACAAAACACTACAGCATTTCAGAAAACACTACAGCATTTCACAAAACACTCCAGCATTTCAGAAAACACCACAGCATTTCACATTGGACGGAAAGGGTATTCCTTTAGGGAGAACACTTCTTGTTTGTGATTGAACAGAGCCAGCCAGAGAAGCACTGCTGTGATTGGTTGTTTTTGTTGACAGTCAAGAAATGACGCTTCGTGATTGGTCAACAACTGACAGCGAAATCTGTCCCATCCATAGACTGTATATATAATAGGGATGCCGGCGATTATTCGATTATTCGAATATTCGCTACAGTCTCCATAATCGAATATTATTTTTAAAAATCGATTTTATTTATTTATTTTTTTTATGTTTTTTTTTTTTTTCTGGCTTAGTTTCAACCAAAATATATATAAATATATATATGCTAATAATAGTAATAGTATTAATAATTGTAAATAGTCATTGGTCACACCAACAGTTTGTTTTACTGTAAACTTGGAGGAAGCCTGCGTGCAGAGCAGACTGCTGCTGCAGCACGCTACACACCGACCCCGCCCCCACCCCCCCTTCTCACGTGCGACTAAAGATGAACAAAGCGGCAGGTAAAAAGAGTTCCTCCTCGTGGAACTACTTCGAACTTACAAGTCCAAAGGAGCTACAGGTTTACATCATTTCTAGATAATGCATTTTTAGGCCTATAAAGCCAGATGCTTATAGTTTATGCTGGACATAATTAGACAATTGAATTAGTTAACATAGCACCTTTAAATGTGTGATTTAGTTACTTACATTTCATTATTTAAATAATAATAAAATCAATAATGTGATGTCACACAATTGTTATAAACCAAAGGTGAAATATACCTCAGTACTCTGAAGCAGATAACCATCATGGTGGGTGTTTGCATTGATTTCTTCTCAAGAGAAACACATTTAAAGATAGGAAAAAGTAAACATTAATTCCTGAAATATGAGAGCCATTTATTCCAGCAGAGCTGCTGTCCATTTGTCTCCATCTGTTGTTTTGTCTCCTCTCTATTCTCCGAGGAGATTGTTAGAACTTCAGATGCCTCTGTATTTTTTTCCGGCCTGTGCTCTCTGCTCCTGCTGTATCTGTACTGTGAGTAAACATCAGGGACCGCATACTTCCCCCCTCCGGTGGAATATTGATCGATGAAGCACACACTGTGACGCTCCACCTCGCTCCACAGCTCTGAAGTCCACCAGGAGGAGGCTGCTCTCGGGTCAGCAGCTCCATTTAAAAAGCTCCTCTGCCAGTTGGACACTCGAAAGTCTCTGTCTGATGCTGAGTGTGATACATTCAAACTCTGTGTCTAATTAAGAAGTCATACATCTCCACCTGAGGAGTGGAACTGGATTTCTTTGTTCAAATCAAAGGGCAAATAAATGTGGTTAACTGAGCGTTTCTCATTATTCAGATTATCTATGTGACATCCAAAAACGACTTCACGCTGATGTTCTGGAATGCCTCCATTTCATTTCGATGATATTCTTTGATCTGAATCCTCTTTTAACGGCACATATCAATACTGTTAGACCCTGTCTAACCCTTGCTAGACCTTGTATATAGGTGATCATTATTACAATAAGCAGTATTTTATTTCACTGTAGGCCTACTACAATATTTAATTTTACGTTTATTTTTAGCTCATCTTATACTATTTACTTGTCGTTAACTTCTCTTGCATTACCTGCACAATAATCTTGCAACAGCACTATCCACTTCTTGCACTATTTTGTATTGTTTTTTAAATTAGTTTGACTGTTTTATGTCTGATATATATAAAATAATGTTGCATTGCTGGAAGCGACTGAGATTTAAGGTTTGCATTGCCTCTTTAGCTGTGCATATGACTAAAAGCCTTTAACCTTGATATATACCTGTGACATCAAAAGTGCACTAACATTCGGACAAATTAAAAGATGAGTATTTTTGGTAACTTTTTTCTAAGTGTCCCACCGCTAATCATATAATCGTTCACCTCTGAGTACCGTCTGTTTGTTCTGCCGGTCCTCCCGGGGCGAGCACGCGGCAGGCTGAGAGCTGCTCATGTGTTCAGACTGAGCCTGCTTCCCTCCCCCTGATCCCGGCTCCGGCTCTGAGTGATGTTTCTTTACACTGTTTGATATTAGGCGCTCCTTGTATGCCAGGATGTCCCTGCTTCTGGTCATCACTGACTACAGTCTCTATGGCTGTTTCAAAGGAAGGAACACCTTAAGGGAAGTTTTCATTATGAAGTTAAAACTTACAAAGTTCTTAAGTTAAGTATTTTTGGAGCCAGTATTAGTTAGTGTTTTGATTTTCTTAACTACAATCCAGATGAAGAGGGCTTTCATGTTGTGTTAACCTTCATTCACTATCAGTCTGTAGTGGTCTCCTGTGTGTAATTTCAGGACAAATAGAGACAGTTATTATAGTGTTTTGTCTTTTAATTTCCACTACGATTCATAGAAAAGCTTTATCATTTTATTTAATGTTATAATGTTTTGTAAAGTTCCTTTTCATTGCAACCTGAATTGTTGACTAAACAATCACAACTTTCTTTAGAGGAAACTCGACTGCGTGGACCATCAGCCAAGATTACAATGTTATATTCCATGTTAGTCATTTATTTGGAACTTCCATTTCTTCAGGTTCAAATCATATAACGGAAGATTCAAACAGGTTAAAAAAAAACGTTTTACAATAACAATTGCAATACAATTTGTAGTTATTAGATTCTATACTTAGAATTACCTTCATTATTATTAGCATCTGATATTGCATATTATTTCAACTTACTTTAGAACATCTGGTTTGTTTAGTTACATTTCTCTGCTTTAAAACATCATGTGTTCAAGTTGTAATGTTACTTTATTATAAACAATTATTTAAAATATATTTTTGGACTAGCACTTATATTAGTAGAAGCAGTATTAGTAGAATGTGTGTGTTTGTATTAATGGCAGAATTTCAGTTGAAAAGGTGACGTTTTATAATTGAGAGTAAAGGGAACAGTGGAAATGTCAGAGCAATAAACAGTTGGGGGGCTGATGGAAATTGATGGGCTGCTAACCCCTGGTTGTGGCTCCGCTGGGACCCCCCTCTCCTCCGGGCCCTTGTGTAATGCTGGCCCTGCTTCAGCCGCGGCCCGTGAATGTGTTACTGGATAGCCTGCGGCCCCCCCTCAGAGTGTAGGTCAAACGTATCAGTGAGACGCTCCGGAACATCTATATCTCCCAGCAGCCCGCTGCCCGCTCCAGTGTTGCTTACTGGTTGCCATGGAAGTGAGTCTGCGTTACCATGGTGTTGTGCTCATAGCTTTGAGAACGTTGTGTTTTGGTTTTATAGACTATAGACAGATTTTTTTAAAGTTTATAAAAGTAAAAGCAGCAATACCTCATATAGAAATACTACAGGTTCAATCCCGCATCAAAAGCGTACTTGAGTAAAAGTACAAAGTATTAATATCTAAAATATACTTTCAGGACCAAAAGTAAAAGTGCCTTATATGGAGAATTGCCCATTTTAGATTCATAAATGATATAGCTCTTATAATCAATGTTATAACTATAATTATTGATGCATTAATGTGCACATTACTTTAATATAGGCTGGTCAAAGTGAAGCTCATTTAAAGGTATGGATCTACTGCTATAGGTAGATTGTCAAATCATTCAATGGTGACACATATCAATCTATACTAATATATACATCATTAGGGAGGCGTGTGGCGCAGTGGATAAAGCCTTGGTGTTGGGATCAGGGGGGCACAGGTTCAAACCCTACTAAATTGCTCCACAGTATTGAGAATGTAAGTCGCTTTGCATACAAGTGTCTAACAAGTAACATGTAATGTAATAATGTATTTGTTGAAAATACTCAATATATCATTCTAATACTGTTAAGTAACTAGTAACTAAAGTTATTAAATAAATCTAGTGGGGCAAAAACTCTCCAAATTGTAGTGGAGGAGATGTATAGTGTGGCAGAAAATGTAAATACTATAGTACAAGTACCTGAAAGTTGTATGATACATAAATTAATTGAGTTTCTTTCCACCACAGGTTACAGATCAGAGACACGGAGGACGTGTTCTGCTCTTATGACGGTCAAAGTCCACGTGTAGTTCATAACAAGCGATGCTTTAATTGGTTCTTTAATGAGACAGAGCAGGCTACACCAGGGAAAAAAGCTTGTTTTTTTGCAATGACAACTGCACTCTTACATACATCTTTTACAGTCATGGACTTGCTTCGTAAAACACCACACAAATCTATATACTCAATGGCTTAGAGTTTTTACTTGAAAAATCTTGCTGATGTTCTGGTATGTGTGAGTAACTTGTTGTTGTTGTGTTCACTTTCCAGGACGGCCCTCCTCTTGCCCATCCAGGCTGACCTTTGACCTGTGACCTTCCACGTAGAGAAGAATCACAACAAAGTTTAAAGTTCCTAAAGGATGTGCTCATAGTACTTGCTTTTGAAGAACATGCTTTTCTCATCTTTAAAGTACGTTTTCATATATTTTTTGTCACATACAAAACAAAAAGGTCCGTTATATACATCCTCCATTTCTCCTGCATAGCAACCACAGGTCCCTTTTCCTGCGACAGTCGCGCAGATCGCATCTGATGTTTGTGGGTCAACATGTCCAGTTGAAGCATCCATGTTTTATTTACTCTTGTTTTCTACGTTTATTCTAATCATGCAGTTCAAAAGAAGGCAAAAAAAAAAAAGATAATTCATATAATCTTTAGAAATCCTTTAGGCAGTTGGTCAGCGACAAAGTCCCACAAACTGGAAAGAATTCCTTTGAAGCACGGTGGTCCATCTGGGCAATTCTATTTGTTGTGTCAGTTTTGAAGATTATTCTCTTTGTGTACCATCGAAACACAATCTGCCAGGCTGCAGCACATCTGGCAGTGTGAGATGAGGAGTGGAGTAACAGTGGACTAACAGCTGGTCAGTTGGTTAAGGATGGTCGCCGGAGCTTCTCCTTCATACCGGCCGGTCCACAGCGTACTGGCAGGGGCTCAGGTTGGACACGGGGTTCTGCACTGCCGGGTAGGCGAAGTTGGTGTGCTGCTTGGCTTTGAGCCGCAGGCTGGCCAGGCTGGAGTTGCAGGTGTCTCTGTACATGTAGGGACTGGCGGTGGAGGCGTAGGGGCACGTGGCCGCAGACACCGCCACCGAGTTGAGCGCTGTAGGGCTGTTGAGGTTGTTCAGGTTACCCAGGTTGTTAAGCCCCGTAGTGGGAACCCCGGCCACTGCTGAGGGCACCATGCTGGAGGCCATGTTCATGGAGGGGATGGAGCTTTGAGGGGAGAACATGGGCTGGGATGATAGGGGGCTTACATTCATTGAGTTGAAGAATGGGAAGCTCTTGGCGGAGAGGGGGCTGCTTGCTAGGCTCTTGGTGGCCCAGTTGTTGTAGGAGTAGCCTGTGTACATGTCATCGTAGGGCTGCATGAGTCCATTGAACTGGGCACCAAACCCGTTTTTGCATAGCTCCGCCTGCTGGTTCCTCTCTCGCTTTCTCCACTTGGCACGGCGGTTCTTGAACCATACCTAAGAAAGCAAAAGAAGAAAAAAAGTTTTTAGTGTACCGTCTATCTGGTGAACCCTCTTTGAACCCTGGTGCTTCCCTTAAAGCCCATAACAAGTTAGTTTCTCAAAGTTTTTCTTAAGAAACCTTGTCCTGGTTTTAGTGATGCTTAACTAAAACTAAGAATATCAGAACAAGTGGTGAAAATACAGTTCACCTGTCCAAGTGAGAAATTGAGTGAGACGAGTGGCATTGTGAAAAGTAAAGTCAGTGGCCTGCTCACAGCCTGTCTCTGTATGCTTATAACCTTTTCCCCACTATCTTCAGAGCGTTAGCGACATTACTGATAAATGTTATTTGTGCAAGAAGAACTTGAGTGACTAAGGAAATTATTTTTAAAGGACTTTATTCCTTTTTTCTATCAAAATGTGCCCGCCAGTCAATAAAGTCTAATACTAAAGCACATATAGTCAGAGTATCCAACACCCCCCCTTCAAAAAATGATTTCAGTAATATTGTCTCCAGAATTTTTGGAAAGACACAATGATCCCCGAAAGTAAGTTGAAGTGTATCGTCAAACAGTCATATCAGGCACGGCTTATTAAAACTAATCATTGACTTATTTGAATAGTGAGATCCCAATGAGAGAAATGTCAGGGGAGGGCAATCTGCACATTTGTCATTTTATAGTCCTATATTTGGAGGATATGAATTGGATTAAAGCTTAGTGGAAAATCTAAATTGAGGGTTTTAAGAAATGAAACCCACAAAGTTTCTCTTTGTGTGAAGTTAGCAACCAGACTGTGTTTGGATGTGTGTATCCGTGTGACGGAAGGTTCCAGGTTAACTATGTATTTGCTGAACGTTATTTCTTCCTTGTACATCTTCTACCTTATTGTGCTTATACTCTCCGTCTCTCTGCTCTCTGACCCACTGCACATGCTGTGTATCATCCAGTGCTCTGTTGGTATAGTAACAGTATGCTGTTGATTATTAATACGAGTTTAAAGTGCATGACTCTGAGTTTTCCAGGCCGCTCAGTGACAGCAGGGGAAACCCCCGCCAGAGGAAGTCACCCAATGGCTGGTGCAGTGCCCCGGAGCCCAGGCTGGGAGGTGTGTGGAGAGGCTGAATGTCAAGGTTATCAACAGACCCACTGCAGCAGACACGTTGATACGTCTTCTGTGAATGGCTGCATGAGAAGGATATCTTAATATCTCTCTAGAAGGCACTGATATGTATTTGATTTCATTTAAATTAAGCATCAGTATGAACTCTATAACTGTATGAACATTCTTGGTGATGTCAGCATAGTGTAGGAATTACACGAAGCATCAAATTGAAAACATCAAACTATTTGCTTTTTATGTCATGGCCAGTGAAGTTTCAATTCTTTATTGTAAATCCACAAAAGTTAAGTGCGTGGAAGTAACACAGACAACTTTTTGCTGCCCTTCATATTTAATGAATATGTTATAGACATAGATATTTCATCACCTCATTCACATGCTAGCAGAAAGCTGGCCCATAGCAAACAGTCCCATACACCTGGTGCCCAATTGTTCTTGCAAGAGTCTATTTTGTATTGATTGAATTCATCTATTGAATAGAGACAGTGGAGAGAGACCTTAGCTGTGGCTCACCTGCACTCACTGTGCAGGGCTCTCGCGCTGCGTGGCATACGCCCTGGAAGGAATGTGGTGGATAAGTGCAGCTTTAATCATTTCATGATCATGTACTCCTATAATAATATTTCCCATGCAATAGATGATGACTTAACCCTATATTACTATTTAGGTATTCTGATCCATTTGAGGCCACACACTAAGGACATACTTGCTAAACATTTGAACATTTGAATAGTGAGCATGTTAGCATGCTGATGTTAGCAGGTAGCTGAAGTGCAGCCACTAGCAGGGCTGTATCCGGAGTATTTCAGATGTGTGTGGCGTTCTCTGGTGGTCCCATTACGTTATATGGAACAAATAACGCACACGTATGCATCCGCACATCCACACACACACAACCTCACCAACACTGCTTTGTGCAGTGATGTGTCCCTCTGGAGTCTGTTTGGCCATGGGAGGCAAGTATATTTGAAGCACAGTGTGCTAAAGGCTGCTCTCACTTTAACATCTGTACACTTTACATTTGCCAAAGACACATCAGCTTGAATAGCAACTGATCCAACATCCCTCTATTATCAATATGCTCCATGAGGCTGCCGCGGTGATGCTAACAGCAGCTCTGAAAGGGCACATGTCGGGGACAGATGATAGACTCCATCAGCGACCATGTGTAGCCTGTCGTCCTTTTCCAAAATAACAACCAGAGTGTGTGCTATGTGACCTTTCATCCAGCCAGCATTCATTTGATCCATTGCTCCAAGGCAGGCCGGGGATTGTATTGTCATCCATCAGAATGTGTCCTCCTGCTCCATATATATATATATATATATATATATATATATAGCTACAGGGACCACAGCCCCCGTGCTGCCCCTCTGACTCCGAGGTGTGTGGACCCCAGCGTTGGCAGGAGGGAATACAACATCAGATCTAGTACATGATATGTTTAAATGAATTGTTTTTCTCCTGCAGTGAAAAGGGCAATGTTTCCCCCTCTGCCACCAAATAAGTTTGTCTGGAGTCGTATAAGTTATTTGATAACATATTATAACGTTTTAAATAAAGTTATATGCAAAAATGTGTTTGTTGCCTCTTTAAACTTTAGAACAACAATACAAAACAAATACTATTGCTATGTTTACTTGTTACAACAGAAGCAGCAAATGGTGTGCGCTTGTTCTTGAAATGTCTTTCAAGATGAAATGTTCTGTGGTTGCTAATTCCTCACAAGATATCAAGCATGCTGTAAAGCCAGCATTGTTGGCAGTAAAGGAAAGGAATCCACACACATCATTTAATGTCTATTTCATTTGTGACTTTTTTTAGATTTAACAACGGATATAGTTTTCCAAAGCCGTGAGTCTACTAGTTAGTATTAGCCACCCCCGTAAGGACGAGGCTCATACATTAGCTGAGGAAGTATTCCTATGTGTTCACTGTCACAGTATCACCTCAAACTCCAAGATAAAGGGCGAGTCCACTGTTCAACACATGGCTGTTATTCCTTTCCATGTTATCTGTTGTCATAGCTACAGGGAGGCACTTCGGAGGGGTTGCCTGCCCCTGAACTCGGACATGGTTTTGGCAATGATACCATACAAAGATGTCCTGGTGGGACACTGGGAGAAGTGTGTCTGAGCTCCGGCTCTCTGAGCGGGGCGGCACTCACCCTGACCCGGGCCTCTGTGAGGTTGGTCCACACGGCGATCTCCTCCCTGGTGCTCATGTCGGGGTAGCGGTTCCTCTGGAAGGTGGCCTCCAGCTCCTGCAGCTGCTGGCTGGTGAAGTGAGTCCTCTGCCTCCTCTGCTTCTTCTTCAGGGAGCCGTCCTCAGCGCTGGACTCATCCAGCTGGTTCTGCTGGGACTTCTCTGTGTCTGCGTCAGAGAGAAAGGGTGACATGAGGACACTGGGAACACGGAGGGAGTAGACAGAACCAACCTACAACAGTCTAGGTAGTACATATAGACTCACTATCTAATGTATCATTGTGTATTCATTTGATGTTTGGGATGTGTGATCTATGTATGTTATTAATGCTGTCGATATAAAGTATCATCCCATTGAAGTACAAGTGTATACCTGAACTTTCCATTTAAATATGTTTGGTGGACTTGTTGTTGCTCAAAGCATAATGATGGAAAAAGAATCAGTTCAAGCCAACTTATGATTTATAATAATGATTGTTCCCTTTTATAACTGAAGAACTATATATACTCTGACCCTTGACTTTAAGCTGACCTGCTGAGCTTTCAGTAAGACTGATTTAATTAAATGAAAATGTACCAGCATCGTTTCCGTTTTCCCTAATTAGTACCAGATTTAGTTCCCTTCAAAGACACTGCAGTGAAACCTTCACACCGCCGCTTGCTGCAGTCATTCTGAAGCCTGCAGCCGTCTGCTGACACTGACTGCCTTTTATTGTCAGATCCCACATCATCTGAAATCCCTCCTGACGAGCGTGGGTGTGACCTTGCAATAGATAATCATTCCAAACACTGCATTACGCTCAGAGATGTGCAGCAGCAGTGTGTGATTGCATTTGGCCCCCACTCGACGCTTTAAAGGACCACACATCCATGTTGTGTCTGCCAGGCTTCACCCTGCCAGATCTCTCCCACCATCTGAGGACCTCACAGAAAGGAGTGAAATTAGTTGGCCAGCTAATCCTGCGGATCAGGCTTTTGTGACTGGGGCAAGTTGGGCTCTGTTTGGCGAGGGCTTAGCTCACGGAGCAGTTCGAAATGATCAGCAGGGTTTAAAAAGAGGCTCCACAGGGCCACCGGCAAAACCAATAAGGGCCAGGCAGGGCTGTTGTCTGCCAGTAAACTGACACTGGGTAAGCTGTCACTTAAGGCCAATGTCTAAAACACAATACTGCGGAAAGGGCAGCCCTTTTTAGAGTGGCGCGCGGAGCAACAATAGGAGCAATCTGACTGATAATGTGCCGACATGACAGAGTTGTTCCAGGTCAGCCTCTCTCACAGCTCTAATCTGGAAACAACTACACGAGGCTTTTAACTAAATCTCTTTTAAACATCTGTAAAACAGCAAAATGCAGGATTTATCAACAGAAATCATGACATGTCAGACCGTCACATATTTGGTCCAGGTCAAAGCTTTTAAAAGCCAAACAGTCTCTCAAAGTCAGTTTGAACAGGAGCTGCACCTCTCTCCAGAGAGGATGCTCATTGTGAAGAGACTCAGTCAGCTCAGTCCTGGACGTGAGACACAGAGCCTGAAGCAGCATGGGGTCAGCGCGGCACAGAGCCTGAAGCATGGGGTCAGCGCGGCACAGAGCCTGAAGCATGGGGTCAGCGCGGCACAGAGCCTGAAGCATGGGGTCAGCGCGGCACAGAGCCTGAAGCATGGGGTCAGCGCGGCACAGAGCCTGAAGTATGGGGTCAGCGCGGCACAGAGCCTGAAGCATGGGGTCAGCGCGGCACAGAGCCTGAAGCATGGGGTCAGCGCGGCACAGAGCCTGAAGCAGCATGGGGTCAGCGCGGCACAGAGCCTGAAGCATGGGGTCAGCGCGGCACAGAGCCTGAAGCATGGGGTCAGCGCGGCACAGAGCCTGAAGCATGGGGTCAGCGCGGCACAGAGCCTGAAGTATGGGGTCAGCGCGGCACAGAGCCTGAAGTATGGGGTCAGCGCGGCACAGAGCCTGAAGTATGGGGTCAGCGCGGCACAGAGCCTGAAGCATGGGGTCAGCGCGGCACAGAGCCTGAAGTATGGGGTCAGCGCGGCACAGAGCCTGAAGTATGGGGTCAGCGCGGCACAGAGCCTGAAGTATGGGGTCAGCGCGGCACAGAGCCTGAAGTATGGGGTCAGCGCGGCACAGAGCCTGAAGTATGGGGTCAGCGCGGCACAGAGCCTGAAGCATGGGGTCAGCGCGGCACAGAGCCTGAAGCATGGGGTCAGCGCGGCACAGAGCCTGAAGCAGCATGGGGTCAGCGCGGCACAGAGCCTGAAGCATGGGGTCAGCGCGGCACAGAGCCTGAAGCATGGGGTCAGCGCGGCACAGAGCCTGAAGTATGGGGTCAGCGCGGGGCACCGCGGGGCACTCTTTTACTCCTCACCAACCCAGCCCTGATAGAAGGGGGAATCTAGTGTTCCTTATAAGGAGAACAAAACCCAGCCAACTGTAGGAGATGTGTTTGCCGTTAGAATCTTTTATTACAAATCCATTCATGACTATAGTGCTTTCAATATTGTTTTGTGATTTAGCAAGCAGCATGTCAGGGCTATCTGCTGGAATCATCTGTATTTTAATGAAC
This sequence comes from Pseudochaenichthys georgianus, assembly GCF_902827115.2. Taxonomy (NCBI): domain Eukaryota; kingdom Metazoa; phylum Chordata; class Actinopteri; order Perciformes; family Channichthyidae; genus Pseudochaenichthys; species Pseudochaenichthys georgianus. The sequence goes on from NC_047517.1 coordinate 2,132,100, forward strand.
TGATCAAGACAAGAATCCGAAGTAAAGATCTCTACATCAAAAATATTAAACTTAAAATAAAAGGAATAATTACACACAATGCCAGTAAGCCGTTAGGGGTGTATTTACTAGACCCTAAGAGTTATTAATCATACATCTAAAAATACAGCACGAAGCTTACCAAACAAACACAGAGTGTAAGCTAAATATGTCATATTCTTTTATTGCATAATAGGAACATTTCTTTATTTTATTTAAATTGTTGTGGTTAATTGAAAAGTAGAGAAAATCTACGATTTGTAAGGCTTTTATTGGGAATATAAAGATGAAATGAATAGCTTTATTTCACACAATTCACTTCCATCTACACATAAATGTAATCACTGCATGCTTTACATGCTTTGCTTGAATGCACCTGAGATACTGTCATGCTGCTTCTCGCTGTACCTCCATGGATCCATGTAACATGCATACACACATGGAGGAAGGCTTTACAGGCAGCACGTGAGTTTTACTTCAGACAGAACTCTTGAGAGCGACGTAACTGAGCTGCACAAGACCTCTTTAAGACTGCACACACACACACACACACACACACATACACACACGCACACGCACACACACACACGCACACACACGCACACACACACACACACACGCACACGCACACACACACACGCACACACACACACGCACACACATACACACGCACACACACACGCACACACACGCACGCACACACACACACGCACACACACACACACGCACACACACACACACACGCACACACACACACACGCACACACGCACACACACGCACACACACACACACGCACACACACGCACACACACGCACGCACACACACACACGCACACACACACACGCACACACACACACACGCACACACACACACACACACACACACACATACACACACGCACACACACACACACGCACACACACACACACACACACACACACACATACACACACACACCAAGCATTTTACACCACATTTCACTCCAAAATAGTTTGTGTTTGACAGTTTGTTAGTGCTGGATTTCTAACCACACACAGTTTAGCAATTAGATTGGGTTACGCACACATAAACACACACACACACACACACACACACACACACACACACACACACACACACACACACACACACACACACACACACCCAAGATAGATATAAATACAGATATGGGTGGGTTTAAGTGTTATGATTTGTCCTGTTTAACACGTGTTCATATAGCATCGTTGGACAAGCTAAGATGGTCTGTTTATGCAACGGGAGAGAAACTAGTGTTAGTCTTATCCCTAACCCACATGACCAATCAACACTCAGCATTACGTCGTTCCTTCTATCTGACCTTATGGCATGACCGAAGTTTCAAACAGTTATCTTTACAAGCAATACAAAGTGTATTTTTGTGGTTTTAGTCTTAATTTGTTCTGATATAATAGGCTACTTCATATGTTTTATTGATTTGCTTAGATGATTAAAAACACTGAAAAGACTTCGACGTTGAATTTAATTAATTTATAATGTCAACCTATTTCACATAACTGTATTAGGTTAGTTGAAAGCAATAATATTAAGTTTAAATAAAAAATATTAGGTTCAACTTAATATTATTGCTTTCAATCTTAGTCTTGTGAAATGTGTTATCATAATACATTTAATTAAAGTCAACGTTTCAGTGTTTCCAGTGTACAGATGATGCAAATATCCCGGAGGAGATCATATGGAGATGACTGAACACTTCAAAGTGTGCGGACTCAAATCCAGTCCCAGGTGTCTGCTGCTCTCAGGAGAAACGCTGTCAAATGCTGTTTAAATATGTATTTGAGTTTTCACGTGAGTTATAAGCCCATCGGAGCATTAGGACTGCAGTGTCTGATATCCAATCAGATGTAACTCTTCTCAAAGCCTTTTACAAGATAAACACTGCATAATAACATATTTTCTTTTTATCAATTGGCTCTGATTAAAGTGTGCTCGAGCTGAAATTATGAGTAATCGGTGGATTGCAGGAATGGATGTCCTGCAGCATGAGAGACACGAGGACAGGACATCAGCTGTTTGTCTTCAGAATCTGCATCCATAATTTATGAAGCTATTCCGCGGAAATACAGCCTCTTGATTAATTATAACAGCAATAATGACATTTATATTATTATTATTATTATTATTATTGTTATTGTTATTACTCTGCACAGGTTACTCACCGCTGGTGTCCTGGCCCTTACACCCCGCCTCGTGCTGCGGGGTCCCGGAGTCAGAGAGGGAGAGAGCCGGGCTGCGGGCCTCGCTGTCCGTCAGCAGGTTAAAATCCATCAGCAGGCTCTGAACACACACACACACGCACACACACACACGCACACACACACACACACACACACACACACACACACACACACACACACACACACACACACACACACACACACACACACACACACAGAGAGAGAGAGAGAGAGAGAGAGAGAGAGAGAGAGAGAAAGAGAGAGAGAGAGGGAAAGGCAGTTGAGAGCAAGCCTTCGTTGACCAACATCTCCATCATCCTTTAATAATCATGTAAGTCCCGCCGGTGTCGGGACAGCTTGTGTTGTTGTCATAAATAAGCACGTTTATTTGAATTGATCATTTGCCTAGGCCTACTTATATTAGGATGACGCTTTCCTCTCCAAATTAAACATCCACTTTATAAAGTCGGGCTTCGTGCTGTGTCTCCTATTATATTTCAGTTGTAATAGCTCCCTAAAAGTCGTATGCATTGATCTGGCTGAATGAAGGTTCGGTGTGACCCTGATCTGTTGTTGTTGTTGTTGTTGTTGTTGTTGTTGTTGTTGTTGTTGTTGTTGTTGTTGTTGTTGTCGCGTGCCTCTGTTCCGGTGATATTCTGAAAGAACTTTAATAACGTTGCACTAACACGGATCGCTTTCCATCACACACAGCTGATGTGCAGCAGATCCACGATCAGGTACACCTCAAGTTCAACAGGTTCAACCTCCAACCAGGCTTAAGAGAGGAGGCCATGCATTCATTCAGCTTCATGAACACGTGACCTTTTTAATGTAGCACGACAGGAGGGTTAAATGGATGCTTTTCATTGAGTTTCGTTTTTAACAGAGTCCGTTTTATATATCATTTCTGCAACATTCTGTTTTTTTGGCAACAGAAAAATACAAAATTGATTATAGGCTACATTATTCTTAACCAGCGGTGTAATGTAACTAAGTACATTTACTCAAGTAGGCTATACTATACTTAAAGGTGGGGTAGGTAAGTTTCAGAAACTGGCTCGAGATACACTTTTTGTTATATTCCATGGAATGCTCTTAACATCCCGATAGCAATGAATATCTGAAGTGCTTTGACAAAAAATCCATACAAAATGTCATCTGTAGAAGCCGTAATACTGTAAAAAGTACACAACCTGCCTACCTGCCTGTCAGCCTTCCATCGGGGCACAAACTTATCTCGTGCCCTCATTGGTCATGTGCGCGTTCGTGTGTGTTGGAGGAGGGGCTCTATAAGGAAGTGGCAGATTTTCTCCGGTTGTGTATTTTCAAATTCTAGCGATCTCGAGCCGGTTTCTCAAATGTACCTACCCCACCTTTAAGTTAAACATTTAATTGTAGGCTATGTTCAATTCAAATAATTTTTACTCCAATACATAGTTACTCTGCAGATTTAGGTTCATGCTAAATGTAAATCGACACATACATTATCATACATTATTATAGGCTAATCAACCCAGTGTATAAAGTAATTCAAATAAACCCTGCCTTCACCAATCATTTGAATAAAATCATCAACAAATATATTTTTGTTTAATGTGCCTTTCTGCATAGCGAGTACTTTTACTTCTTGTACTTAAAATATATTGTAGGCCTAATTAAGTTAGCTACGCACTTGAATGCAGTACTTTTACTAAAACAGAGTATTTTACACTGTAGTATAGATTCAATATTCAAGGCTTTATTGTCATGGCTCACAGGCTCAGTGCAACATGAATATATATATATAGGACATAAAAGAAATAAAATAGTGCAAGACAATATTTTGAGATCTGCAAGTAAATACAAATGAAAAATAGAAATAGTGCAAGAGAATGTTTTGAGTATAGATCATCTGAATACTTCTTCCACCACTGTTCTTAACAGATTCATGTGAAGCACTATAGCACCTCTCAGTAAATATATGAAATACAACCAACTCTTCTTCAAAAACATTCCCAGTTTCATCATGTGCTTTTTGTGTCTTTGGGTTAAAAACACCTCCCCAAAATAAACCACACAGTCTTATGGACTCTTTAATAGGGAAACATCAGTTCATATAAATCACTATACTGTGTGTGTGTTTCTATTTTCCTCTTTGATCTTTCCCTTCACCCTGCTGGTTGTAATCCTGATCCAGTATGAGGCTGACATCAGCAGCTATAACAGCCCCTGATCTCTCTCTATTCAGGGCTGCATGAGCAGCAGAGTTATTACTGTAAAATACACGATGACATTTCCATGTCAGATTCTAGCCGCCGAGGTGGACCTGTTACTCAGAAACAACTGGCCGTTTAATCATCCCAGAGCAGTTAACAGCTTCAATATGTGGACAGGGTTTATGGATATAAATAAAGTAACAAATAAACATCATATTTGTCTAACACTATATATATTTGATCCAACCCGGTATCACGGCAAGACGTGAACATGTGACGATTTACCATGCTGGGAGACGTGAAGATGTCACGATTTCAAACGAGACAGTTACACGGTATTGTTAACCCATTGTTAACCAGTGGAGAAATAACCGGAAATACCAACCAAATGCTACTCCGACGTAATGATTTATTTTGTAATAGTCACACTCGATTACGCCGATTTTCTTGTTGCCCCAGCTGGTCGACACCTCTTTTAGCAGAAACAAAGGCTACATTAATGTATTAAATCGATGTTAATCCGTGTGTGTGAATGTGGAATTAACGGACGTGACGTTGTGCGATTGAGTTGCCAGGCAACAGCTTCGGTTCATGTTAATTTACAAACTCTTCAACTACAACCGTAGTTATATTTAAAAACATGTTAGAAGGCCTCACGAAATACTTTAATGCAAATTAAAATGTAAATGGGAAGGAATGTGTGTATAACAAAATACATCGGTCATAAACGAAACCGGAAACAGACGTAGGCAAGATCCTCAGCTCGATGATTGGATGGTTTAGCCGCAATGCATGCTGGGATTTGGTGTTTATGTGATGTGAAATCTGAAAACGTTTTTTAAAAATACAATAATACTTTATTCCGAGTGTGCTTGCTTTTCTCTTTGAAAGTCATCACATAACGGCATTGTAATACACGGTTCGGCTGCATTAAATATTACATATCTGCCGTAATTCTCTATTTATAGAGCCCTGATGAGAAGACTTCTAGACAAACAGGAGAACTGCCGCCAAAACTGAAGATGTGACGTGGATCATAAATATATAAGCAATTAAACAACATCTTACATTTATTTTCACACAATATGTCTCCTTGCAGTATCAACACTAATTCGGATGACTTTTATATTTGATCCAATCGGTAGATAGGCTGTATTTACACCATAAAGGTGCACAGCTGATATAAAGGGACACCTAGTGGTTAAAGCATGTTATTATTTTATTATTAGATATTAATAGGATCCCTATAAAGTATATTCATTATTCGTTATTCTCTACTAATAGTTCATTAAAGACTGTATATAATGACTATTTTGCACATCCATTTCAAGATTTTCTAAGCTAAGGTTTATTGACATATGATATTATACACAACTACTGTATGCAATGAATGAAGAACTTGGGTCGCAGGACATCTATCAATATGTGTGTGTCAATATGTGTGTGTACTCCACCATTAAACTGTCATTCTGCACATTTCTTATTCTATCTACATACATCTTATAAGAGTATAATACATATGTATAATATCAGTTTAATAATAAACACATAATAAACAAATAAGTGCTTAAACATTAACATTGCAGGAAAGCAATATATTAGACGTTAAGTACTTTGTCAGGCTTAATATTAATCTGTAGATACAAATGTCACTGTGTGTGCTGTGTGCTCTGCATGTGTGACCATTAAAGAATCAGAATATCTTTATTAGTTCCACAGAGGGGAAATGTGCAGCGTTACAGCAGGAAAGAGCCACAGACAGCTTAGTGTTGCATATCTTACATACGTTAAAAAAGTACTAAGTTATAATATCATAAACAATATGCTAAAAAAAAGATAAAAAGTTACATAATTTTCAAAAATACAGATAAAAACAAAACGACATATATATATATTGATTTAGTGGCCAGGTATAAAAGACACAGTTATTAATGGCATATATATATTGCACATATAGCACATATTGCACAAAGTTGGTTTGTATTTAGCAGCAAGGGGTGTTATAGTCTGTGTTGTGGTGTGTGTAGGAGGGTCTACTAGAGGCAGTGCTGGTTGTAAAGTCTGACCGCTGCAGGAAGGAAGGACCTGCGGTTTCAAGAGGGTTTCATCCCTCCATATTCTTCTTAAAGTTTTTTTCTTATTCAAAAGAAGACCTTAGTACTCTTTAATGTTTAAATTAAGCCTTATTAGTTTGTCTGTTTTGCACATCCTCCTATTAATATCTAATAATAAAATAAGACAATTCAATAACGTGCTTTAACCACCAGGTGTCCCTTTCTATCAGCTGTGCACCTTTATGGTGTAAATACAGCCTATCTACCAATTGGATCAAATATAAAAGTCAGCCGAATTAGTGTTGATACTGCAAGGAGACGTATTGTGTGAAAATAAATGTAAGATGTTGTTTAATTGTTTATATATTTATGATCCACGTCACATCTTCAGTTTTGGCAGCAGTTCTCCTGTTTGTCTAGAAGTCTTCTCAGCAGGGCTCTATAAATAGAGAATTACGGCAGATATGTAATATTTAATGCAGCCGAACCGTGTATTACAATGCTGTTATGTGATGACTTTCAAAGAGAAAAGCAAGTACACTCGGAAAAAAGTATTATTGTATTTTTAAAAAACGTTTTCAGATTTCACATCACATAAACACCAAATCCCAGCATGCATTGCGGCTAAACCATCCAATCATCGAGCTGAGGATCTTGCCTAAACGTCTGTTTCCGGTTTCGTTTATGACCGATGTATTTTGTTATACACACATTCCTTCACATTTACATTTTAATTTGCATTAAAGTATTTCGTGAGGCCTTCTAACATGTTTTTAAATATAACTACGGTTGTAGTTGAAGAGTTTGTAAATTAACATGAACCGAAGCTGTTGCCTGGCAACTCAATCGCACAACGTCACGTCCGTTAATTCCACATTCACACACACGGATTAACATCGATTTAATACATTAATGTAGCCTTCGTTTCTGCTAAAAGAGGTGTCGACCATCTTATTTTCAGATCAGTTTGAAAACATTTGACGATACATATTGTACCTTATTTTTTAAACGCTTTTTTTATTTGTCTATTTGCAACAAGAAAATCGGCGTAATCGAGTGTGACTATTACAAAATAAATCATTACGTCGGGGTAGCATTTGGTTGGTATTTCCGGTTATTTCTCCACTGGTTAACATGGGTTAACAATCCCGTGTAGCTGTCACGTTTGAAATCGTGACATCTTCACGTCTCCCGGCATGGTACATCGTCACATGTTCACGTCTTGCCGTGATACCGGGTTGGTTTGATCAGAATAGAGGAATAAACAGTTTTGCTCCATTGTTCTCATGTCATAGTTATTATCCCTGTGATCACACGTAGAAGTTATTCAGGGCAAGACTCAGGAAAAGTCCCATTAAAGACCAAATGTGAAATCTCTATGAGATGTAGGAAACGAGTATTAATATTGTAAATTAATTAATAAAGAAGTAAACAATGAGTTTGTTATTGAAAATGAAGTGGCAGCATTTTGCTAAAAGGTTTTTGATCAAAAACATTTGACCTTTCCAGCTCCTTAAATATGAAGATTTTCTACTTTTACCTATAAGATATTTTAAAATATTTACATTTTTGGAGTAATTCTGCAATGAGTACTTTTATTCCTGGTACTTGAAGTACATTTACCCTAACATACTTAGATACTTTTACTTTATTACATCCTCGAGGCAGTACTTTTACTTGAAATGGATTATTTTTAGAGTGAGGTACTTTGACAGTGTTTCCCTCCTGATGTATTGGTGCTGTCTGAAGAGTGCAGGGTCAGCGTCTTCAGTCAAAGATCAGACCAGGTGATCAGCTCCTCCGGAGACTCAGACACTCCTGCTGCCGGTCACCAATGTGGTTACAAGCCTTAGAAGCAGTGTGTGTGCCCCCCTACCCCTCACCTCACTTTGTCTGTGCAGAATGAGCCCCCCCCTCCCCTTCCGTGTTTCCCATCCGCTTGCCACCATGCCAGTCCTTTGTGTGCCACTGCCAGTCACATGTGACTTCTGCTGGGGTTAAATCCGAAGCCTCGCTGGGGGGTGGCGGAGTACAGAGCATGGCATGGTGTCTAGTCAACCCCCCCCCCCCCCACCACCACCACACAACTACAGCCAACAACACATTGTACAACTGGGTTGAACTCTTGAACCAGACTCACTGTCACTGTTTGAAACAGTCTAAATGCCATCCTTTGCCCCTGCTCTCTTTGAACATCACTTCTTTATATCAGAGGTTAGAGCGGCAGGCTGTCAGCGACACCGGATCACTGATAAATACTCACTTTTTAATATCATATTCCTTTGAACAAATGCAGCCAACAAAGCATAGCGATCACTCTTCAAACCCTAATCTGTTCAAATGAAGAACTGGAGATTATAAACACATTCCTTATGACCGCGGAGATAACACTGGAGACACACACGGATCATAAAACCCAACGCAGACACATTTGATAACATAACTGTTAAATAGTCATTGTTGAACAGATCTTGAACGGAAATAAAAAATGCAGTATTTAAAAGAAATTCAGACTAGCAAGCAAGTTGCACGAACTCTTCAAATAACATTAAGAAAACTGAAACGTATACACACTTCACATAACTTAGGTTGGTTCAAAGCAATATTATTAAAATGAACCTAATATTTTGTATTTAAACTTTATATGTTTGCCTATCCTAATCTGTTGACATGATATATTTAATTAAAGCAAATGTTTGAGTTTTTAAGTGCGTAATCCATTTTGACGAGTTAGAAACTCATCAATATAAGTGAAGTTGTCCTTTTGTTCCCACGGAGCTATACGATGATTTGAATCCGGCCCACATCATTGTTCTATAACCCTCACTTAGCATTGCGTCACTCACTCTGACAACAATGCTCCACCAAAGCCAACCTGCATATTCTGATTAAAAGTTTAGCACCTTATTACCGCTGAATATCTGTGACATCTGATAGGTGAGCTAACATCCATCAAACACATCTGCCGTCCAACTTCAGCAAGACGTGCACGCATCAACCCTTAAACATGCCACCCAATGCACTTTCATATTTGTCCCTTCACACAAGTAACATTTTCCAGAGACTTTAAAGAAAGACCTGCATGTGTTTCTGTTTAGAATGCGTGAGAATGATGGGAGCAGTTCACAAAAGATTAGGAGACAGGAAAACGGGTATTCTGCTGAAGGCCGGGGGCCACAGCATCGCTGGGAACGCAGGAGGCAGACCGAGGGTGAGGTCAGTCTCCCAGCAGGAGGATTACTCTGTGAGGGTCTGGATTCATGAGCCTCTGATCGGCCTGTGGGTCAGAGGGATTATTCTTACTCCTGTTCATGACCAAGCAAATATTGTTTATTGTTTCTGTGTTCAGTTAAATTACTCAACAGAAAATGATCCATCTGTTTTGGGATTTCAAAAGGTTAACAGAAAAATAGCTAGTAGTTCCAGTCCATATGTTCTTATGTGACGTGTCAGCGCGCCTGATCTGATGGAGCCGTGTTCAACACCTGCTGACATCTAATGATATGCAGGCAAATCACTGATCTGCAAACAAATCCAATCGCATGCTATCACCTGAGCTGGAGGATACCACTTATTTCACAAAGGCCAAACGGTTTAATATCCTGCGGAAGAAGCTAAATCTGAGCGTTCCCTTTGTTAAAGGAGAACAGCACACGGCAGAGTCACGGAGGACGCATTTCACGGTTAACACTTCACATATCCCAAGTACACCATGTCTTTGTTTCTGTATGTGTGTAGAGCCTTTTCTTGTGCGTTTAACATCTCAGTGTCCGGGGCCGCTGCGGTTCAGTTTGGCCTCACCTGAAGAGCAGCATCTGTCCCCTGAGAGCAGGGCCCCGGTCCAGGATGAGCAGGGCCCCGGTCCAGGGTGAGCAGGGCCCCGGTCCAGGATGAGCAGGGCCCGGGTCCAGGATGAGCAGGGCCCGGGTCCAGGATGAGCAGGGCCCGTATATTGCTCAGAATAATAAATGTGATCCAGTCCGAAGGCTATTTGCTGTGATGGATGGACATCCGGCCCGATGACAGTGCTGCTCAGAGGCTTGGCAGAGTCCAACCGCCTACACATGCACGAGGGGCGCCACATGATTATATTTTCAAAATCAAGAGCCCCCCCTCCCTGATCTCAATATGGCCAACCAGCTACAGTATCCCTGAGCTAACAGCAGGGAGGCTGACAGTGATGGAGCTCTGCGGCTCACACTGAAGTCACTCTGAGAGAATTGAATGACAATCTCAAATAAACCTGACGATGTGACCCTCTCTCCACACATTTACTTTTACAACAAACACTATTTTATTCCTGAACCTTTCATTTGACATTCTATGTATAGCTCATCATGTCTGTTTCACATGTTTAATTACACATTTACTTGCACATTATTAGGTCTGTATTTCTTAATGGCTTATATATATGTATGTTGCATTGTTAAAGGAGATTTAAGATCACGTTGCCATGACTCCAATGTAGCTACTGTGCATATGATGACCTCTGAATCTTGATCTTGGACATCAGAAGGCTCGGTCTATTTCCTGGCGCACTGTTCCATACACCTGACATGCTGTTCTGAAATCACTGTGAACTCTGCGGAGGCCTCATGCTCTCATATGATCAGCAGCGAGACTCTCCAGTTTGCACAAGCACGAGCGTTTTGCATAAACCGGTGACAGCGATCTCATTAAAATATATCTGCTGATAATAATAAAAAATAATAATAATGGAAGTAAAATCCTCTCATTTTCGGGGTCTGGCCGGTCCATCTGGCGGTGCGCGCGGCAGACTGCTTGCATTTCCACGGACTGCATGCATTAGCGCGGGAATTATTCATAAACGCGTGGTGAATTAATTCCCGGGATTAAGAGTTGATTAAGATGTGTGTCACTTTGCTGTCTGAGAACTTATTAAGGGCCTCCTCGAAGAGGCGGCAGATGGAATTTCGGTCCAATGTTTGTAGATGTTAATTTCTGCCCTCCTATAACAGCCATTTGCATATGATTGAGAGAGAGAGGCCGAGTAGGACTAACACACACACGCACACACACACACGCACACACGCACACACACACACACACACACACACACACACACACACACACACACACACACACACACACACACACAGACTTTATCCTGTACACCCACGAAATATCATTTTATTTCACTCTTTCTAACAACGTATCTAATGTGGCCTATATATTAAAAATAGTTATATTAACGAAGTGAGTCCATAGGCTAACATAGCATAAGGATGCACTGTGAAGTTAAATGGGCGATAACATGTTCAGAATGTGAGTTAAGCAAGTTTCCGTTTTTCTCTTAAATTAAACATAGATAAATTAAATATCCTGACCACCGCTTTCATTTCAAATGCACATTTTTATTGATGTGAATTTTAGAATGTATTTTTAGCTTTTTTTTTTAAAGGTTTTTAACTATTTTAAACGCTTTGTGAATATGTTATTTAATTAGATAATGAAGTTACGGTCTCATGCAGATTCCCACTTGTTAAGAACAATGAGGTTGATCCTGAAAGTGATACATACTATTTGAAATGAAACGTATTTATCTGATGAAGGACAGTGTGGTGCAGGTGGACCTCTCTGCGGCCCGCGGCCCGCGGCCCGGCCTGTGCACGCGCCGCAGATATAGCCTACATTGAGCCCGAGGACAAACGGATGTTCAATTAAACAAATGTTATTTACATGCGATGACCCGGGAACATGCAAAGAGCTGAGGCCTGCAGGAGGACATCAAACCAGGGGATCTTAATACATCCATCTCCACTTTGATTTGTTTTTATAAATAAACAGCTATACCTTTATCAGTACGGGCTTGAAATAGCGAAATTAAATATATGTGCAAAATGAACCGTAGCCTTTTAATTTACAGCATTGGGCCTTTTAAAAGTCCTGATGCTGAATATAATGTTATCACTAGGCTTTGATGTATTTAACTTCATTTAATTTATTTTGATTAAATGACAGTAGGCCTATGCTATATTTATTTGTTCATGCTTTATTTTGAACGAGTAATGCCGAATAGGCTGCAGGTTTCAGCCTCCATGCGACAGAAGGCCGAGCGAAAAAATAAAGAATTTATCAAATCAATTTGACCGAAATATACATCATTTGAAAACATCCGTCCATGAGAGCTCATTCGACCTCCATTTCCCTTTCATTTGTTTCGTTTTGTGATGATTATATGTATTGTAATTATCAAAGTTATAATATATAATTATAATATGTATTATTATTATTATTATTATTATTATTATTGTTGTTATTATTATATATATATATATATATATATATATATATTATTATTATAGGGCTATATATAGGCCTACAAATTCACTGTCCATAAAAAAATAATTCTTAAATATTGAGATCTTAACCTGAAATGATCGAGTCATGTTGTTTGCAATATGGATGAGAATATAGTATGAGTGTTTGTTATTATAAATTCGTTTGTGGCGGGCATGTGTGTGTGTGTGTGTGTGTGTGTGTGTGTGTGTGTGTGTGTGTGTGTGTGTGTGTGTGTGTGTGTGTGTGTGTGTGTGTGTGTGTGTGTGTGTGTGTGTGTGTGTGTGTGTGTGTGTGTGTGTGTGTGTGTGTGTGTGTGTGTGTGTGTGTGTGTGTGTGTGGTGGGGGGGGCTTTGTTTTTCAGTCCGCGGTCTCCTGTTGCCCCGGCAGCCACCTGCCACCTATCAATTTCCTCTATATCCCCAAATATTTTTGACCTCCCAAATATTGAAATATTTTCATAACGACCGCCTCTGTGGAGTCTTCGGATTTTGTAGGAAACACAACATGCTCTGAAGATGATCATTCATAACTCCACAGCCTGCTACTTCCTAAATGCTAAGATCTCCTCACACAGAGGGGGAACTTTTAAAACTGATCAAAAACAGCATCATGTACAAATGTTAAATGAAAGTAACGCGTTCTTCGTGGCCTAAAATGACACAGGCCTTTACACAGAGCGTGTTTAAGATTTTAGAATTAGCCAAAAGTAAATCAAATGTTTTTGTAACTTGTATACTTTTGTATTAAGGAGGATGCAATAGAATGAGATACATGTGTCTCCTCTCATCAACAATAATAATGTGCTCCGTGGACGCACACTTTAGGAAACTGCTGTTCAGGTTTTTTACCTTTTATAATTCTTTAAACCCAGAGGCTTTAAAAGAGTTCTGGTGTCGGGCACGCGATGTAGTAAACGCTGGTATAGAAAGCCGCACATTGTAGAAGAGAGTTGATTAAGCTTTACATTTCGGCTTAGCTTTAGTAAACTTTTACGCACAAATGAAAAAGAGCTGGCTGGATCCTGAGCACACACAGAGAGAACACAACGCCGTGATTTACACTTACATCAAATCCCGGTTTGGTTAAATTAATCCGTGGAAAAGGCTTTGGGCTCGGCTGCAGGCTGATGGGTGTCCTGGCCTCAGGGTGGCCGGGACATGGACAAAAAGTTTCCCGGTGCGTCGGTCGGGCTCAGAAACAGTCAGAGGAACAGAGAGTCAGTTTGGACACTTTCCTTCTTCTTCTTCTCTTCTCTTCTTCCCTGTGTGCTGTCAGACCTGAAGGCTGTGGAGGAGTGAGGCTTGATCCCCAAACAGAGTATAGGGAGGAGGAGGAGGAGGAGTGTGTGTGTGTGTGTGTGTGTGTGTGTGTGTGTGTGTGTGTGTGTGTGTGTGTGTGTGTGTGTGTGTGTGTGTGTGTGTGTGTGTGTGTGTGTGTGTGTGTGTGTGTGTGTGTGTGTGTGTGTGTGTGTGTGTGTGTGTGTGTGTGTGTGTGTGTGTGTGTGTGTGTGTGTGTGTGTGTGTGTGTGTGTGTGTGTGTGTGTGTGTGGGGGGGGGGTTACTTCTCATGCTAAATATTATGCGTGACAGGTCCACTGTAGAAAGGGCGGCCCCATTCTCTCTCTCTCTCTCTCTCTCTCTCTCTCTCTCTCTCTCTCTCTCTCTCTCACACACACACACACACACACACACACACACACACACACACACACACACACACACACACACACACACACACACTCCCCCACCTCCCTTTTCCATTGGCTCTGTGTCTACAAACACTCCTCTCTCCATCTCTTCCTCCCTGCAGCCTCCACAAGATCAGCTTTTTATACCTGCACTGCTGGAGCTTACAAGTGCTATACTTTTTAGGTCAAAAGTTAAACACCTAAAAAGGGTAATAATGATAATTTAAAAAAGTACATATATAAATATAGCAATACAGATACTGAAATAAACTGTACCTCGTGTTTAATTTAACACAAACGTTCAAACAAACATTCAAAAATAAAAAGAAGAAGAACCTTCAGGTGTTCACTCAGTTGCCTCTGAATGCCTTTTATGACACGAAAAGATGTCAGAGCAAACAGGCTGTCAGTTTATCCGGCGGAATTTTGCCCAGGGACTTGGGGCCTTGCTCAAGGGCACCTCGGCAGTGCCCAGTAGGTGAACTGTCCTCTTTCCAGATACCAGTCAACACTCCGTATTATTTAAGTCCGATCGGGACTTGTACTTGGCCAATGCCTGCCGCAAAACCAACCCGGTATCACCGCAAGACGTGAACATGTGACGATTTACCATGCTGGGAGACGTGAAGATGTCACGATTTCGTCCCTTCAAACGTGACAGTTACACGGTATTGTTAACCCATTGTTAACCATTGGAGAAATAACCGGAAATACCAAGCAAATGCTACTCCGACGTAATGATTTATTTTGTAATAGTCACACTCGATTACGCCGATTTTCTTGTTTCCCCAGCTGGTCGACACCTCTTTTAGCATAAACAAAGGCTATAATGTATTAAATCGATGTTAATCCGTGTGTGTGAATGTGGAATTAACGGACGTGACGTTGTGCGATTGAGTTGCCAGGCAACAGCTTCGGTTCATGTTAATTTACAAACTCTTCAACTACAACCGTAGTTATATTTAAAAACATGTTAGAAGGCCTCACGAAATACTTTAATGCAAATTAAAATGTAAATGTGAAGGAATGTGTGTATAACAAAATACATCGGTCATAAACTAAACCGGAAACAGACGTAGGCAAGATCCTCAGCTCGATGATTGGATGGTTTAGCCGCAATGCATGCTGGGATTTGGTGTTTATGTGATGTGAAATCTGAAAACGTTTTTAAAAATACAATAATACTTTATTCCGAGTGTGCTTGCTTTTCTCTTTGAAAGTCATCACATAACGGCATTGTAATACACGGTTCGGCTGCATTAAATATTACATATCTGCCGTAATTCTCTATTTATAGAGCCCTGATGAGAAGACTTCTAGACAAACAGGAGAACTGCCGCCAAAACTGAAGATGTGACGTGGATCATAAATATATCAGCCATTAAACAACATCTTACATTTATTTTCACACAATACGTCTCCTTGCAGTATCAACACTAATTCGGCTGACTTTTATATTTGATCCAATCGGTAGATAGGCTGTATTTACACCATAAAGGTGCACAGCTGATATAAAGGGACACCTAGTGGTTAAAGCATGTTATTGAATTTTATTATTTTATTATTAGATATTAATAGGATCTCTATAAAGTATATTCATTACTCGTTATTCTCTACTAATAGTTCATTAAAGACTGTATATAATGACTATTTTGCACATCCCTTTCAAGATTTTCTAAGCTAAGGTTTATTGACATATGATATTATACACAACTACTGTATGCAATGAATGAACAACTTGGGTCGCAGGTTCCTCAACAGTGCATTACAAGACATCTATCAATATGTGTGTGTACTCCACCATTAAACTGTCATTCTGCACATTTCTTATTCTATCTACATACATCTTATAAGAGTATAATACATATGTATAATATCAGTTTAATAATAAACAAATAATAAACAAATAAGTGCTTAAACATTAACATTGCAGGAAAGCAATATATTAGACGTTAAGTACTTTGTCAGGCTTAATATTAATCTGTAGATACAAATGTCACTGTGTGTGCTGTGTGCTCTGCATGTGTGACCATTAAAGAATCAGAATATCTTTATTAGTTCCACAGAGGGGAAATGTGCAGCGTTACAGCAGGAAAGAGCCACAGACAGCTTAGTGTTGCATATCTTACATGCGTTAAAAAAGTACTAAGTTATAATATAATAAACAATTATGCTAAAAAAAAGATAAAAAGTTACATAATTTTCAAAAATACAGATAAAAAACATACGGCATATATATATTGATTTAGTGGCCAGGTATAAATGACACAGTTATTAATGGCATATATATATTGCACATATAGCACATATTGCACAAAGTTGGTTTGTATTTAGCAGCAAGGGGTGTTATAGTCTGTGTTGAGGTGTGTGTAGGAGGGTCTACTAGGGGCTCTGCTGGTTGTAAAGTCTGACCGCTGCAGGAAGGAAGGACCTGCGGTTTCAAGAGGGTTTCATCCCTCCATATTCTTCTTAAAGTTTTTTTCTTATTCAAAAGAAGACCTTAACCTAAAGTACTCTTTAATGTTTAAATTAAGCCTTATTAGTTTGTCTGTTTTGCACATCCTCCTATTAATATCTAATAATAAAATAATAAAATAATAAAATTCAATAACGTTCTTCAACCACCAGGTGTCCCTTTCTATCAGCTGTGCACCATTATGGTGTAAATACAGCCTATCTACCAATTGGATCAAATATAAAAGTCAGCCAAATTAGTGTTGATACTGCAAGGAGACGTATTGTGTGAAAAGAAATGTAAGATGTTGTTTAATTGCTTATATATTTATGATCCACGTCACGTTTTCAGTTTTGACGGCAGTTCTCCTGTTTTCCAGAAGTCTTCTCATCAGGGCTCTATAAATAGAGAACTACGGCAGATATGTAATATTTAATGCAGCCGAACCGTGTATTACAATGCCGTCATGTGATGACTTTCAAAGAGAAAAGCAAGCACACTCGGAAAAAAGTATTATTGTATTTTTAAAAAACGTTTTCAGATTTCACATCACATAAACACCAAATCCCAGGATGCATTGCGGATAACCATCCAATCATCGAGCTGAGGATCTTGCCTACATCTATTTCCGGTTTTGTTTACCGATGTATTTTGTTATACACACATCCCTTCACATTTATATTTTAATTTGCATTAAAGTATTTTGTGAGGCCTTCTAACATGTTTTTAAATATAACTACGGTTGTAGTTGAAGAGTTTGTAAATTAACATGAACCGAAGCTGTTGCTTGGCAACTCAATCGCACAACGTCACGTCCGTTAATTCCACATCCACACGCATGGATTAACATCGATTTAATACATTAATGTAGCCTTCGTTTCTGCTAAAAGAGGTGTCGACCAGCTGGGGCAACAAGAAAATCGGCGTAATCGAGTGTGGCTATTAAAAAATAAATCATTACGTCGGGGTAGCATTTGCTTGGTATTTCCGGTTATTTCTCCACTTGTTAACATGGGTTAACAATACCGTGTAGCTGTCACATTTGAAGGGACGAAATCGTGACATCTTCACGTCTCCCAGCATGGTAAATCGTCACATGTTCACGTCTTGCCGTGATATCGGGTTGCCAAAAACACAATATGCAAGGAAATGAAAGAACAAACACACTGTACAACCAGACAAAACAGTGATGAGGTGGGGGGAGGGGTTCAACGGGAGGAGGAGCTGAGCAGATGGGTAGTGGGTTTCTGGACGTATTTTATTTTATACGTGTTTTTGTTGCAGGATTGAGTTTAGAAGGGATGAGGGCATGGCTAAGTATCTCTGTAGCCATAAAATAGAGAGGGTTAGAGGCAGGTAATGTTTCTGAGGTAGAAAAAGTGTTTAGTCTGCATTGGGTAGAGGCAAGAGGTAGGGGGTTGAGATTGAGAATGATACCAAGGTTGCAGACCTGGATAGAGGGGGTGACTTTGGACCCTTTAATAGTTAATGAGAAGGACTGGAAATAATGGATTAGGGATTTTGGGCCGAGGATCAGTGTTTCTGATTTGTTGAAGTTGACGGTAGTTTTTTTGTATACATGATATAATATTCATAAGATAATGGGAGTGGACTGGGTGGTTGGTGTAATGGTCTGGGAGGAGAGCTAAAGCTGTTGAAACCGATGCCATGTTGGCG
Source organism: Pseudochaenichthys georgianus (assembly GCF_902827115.2). NCBI lineage: Eukaryota > Metazoa > Chordata > Actinopteri > Perciformes > Channichthyidae > Pseudochaenichthys > Pseudochaenichthys georgianus. The sequence goes on from NC_047517.1 coordinate 2,150,704, forward strand.
AAGGATTCGTCCAAGGGGAAGGTTGTGCAGGAAGAATAGTAGGGGGGTCGAGAACTGAACCCTGGGGGACACCATGAGTGAGCCGGGTGGTGAAGGGGTGACAGTTATTTATGGAGATGTATTGGTGTCTGTCAGAGAAACAGATAACATTTTGACACTTGTTGACATTAGTTTTAGCACAAAGATACAGCTTCATTGTCAATGATGACACAAACATGTACACGCATGTTAAAATAGATCAAAGGGAACAAGAGAAGGCACGACATTCGGAACAAAATGTTCAAATGCTGCAGAAGATTTGGAGATAAAACTTTTGAAGCAGTTGCAGTGACGGACAAAAAATGTCTGAAAGATGTTTATGTGTAAAATTGAAGTATCTTGGAAGTTTAAAAATGCTGAAAGGAGATAAAGATCGAAATGAAGTTTGAAGGTTCTCTGTCAAAGCTCAGAGCATATCTATGATGGAGGGACTCTGCACGGCTCTCAACATGGGGAGTGTGAGCAGCTAACAGTGTGAACAGTGGCATCAGTGCAAAAGAGCTAGCATTATTAACCTGAAGGGCTTTGAGAACAACGACCTCAACAGTAACCGCCGTAAGGGCGCAGTGCAGAGCAGCAACCATAGCCACAGTCAGGGACTTACTCTGAACGGCTATGAACAAATCACAGGGCGACAGACTTCATTGCTGCTCATCTAGACGTTACCACAACATATCTTTACATAGTAAGTAGTTGTTTGCTGATTAGTAAAGCTCTGAATGCTTCAAACCTCTAAGGTGTACACATTCATTTGAGCTGATTAGAGGAAGTGTAATGATTAATTGAGCTGGAAGTATCAGTTAAAGTGCACTGTAAGAAACGTACCGTGAAATTCACAGTATTTAACTGGCAGCAATTGACAAGTTAGTTACTGTAAAATGAATTACAGTAAGTAACTTGTCAATTGTTGCCAGTTAAATACAGTAAAATGAATTACAGTAAGTAACTTGTCAATTGCTGCCAGTTAAATACTGTTAAGGTAATCACAGTATTTACAAGTTTTTATTTACAGTAACCTTGTAAAATGAAATTATTTGGTATTACAGTAGTAGTATTTTAGATGTTAAATGAAACACAGTAACTTCCAAGTACTGTATTTGTGTTTACGGTAATAGTGTTTGAACTGTAAAATGAAACAGTAATATGAATTACTTTATGTTTTGTTATAGCTGTAAACTAAAACTAATTTCCAAGCATTGTATTTTGTTTAAGGTAACAGTATTTTAACTATAAAATAAAACACTGCCATTTAAAAAGTACTGTATTTGTGTTTACGGTAATAGTGTTTCAATTGTAAAATATAAACTTTGATGCTATAATTTTAAGTTACAGTATCAGTATTGTAACTGTAAAACAATTTATTATAGTGTACTTCATGTTATGCTGGTAATTTACAGATTACCAGAAATTCTTGACACAATTTTAACCTGTTAAACCCCGAGCCTGTTTTTCAGGTTTCAGGCTCGAAAATGACATTCCCAGAACAAATGACCATATCTTCCCTTCTAAAAGGTTAAATTAATAATCTTTTTTCTCAAAGTAATGATAAACCTGTGAGTTAGATGTAAAAAAGTCAGATTCAATATAGATGTTTTTTATTTTAAAGAAAATTCAGATTGAACACGTTAAAAAAACTGTAGATTATAGTGTCCGTCCAAATAATATTTTGTACTTATAGTGAAAACTAACCTTGGATGATGGGTTAGTAGACTAAAAGCTTTAGGAATCCAAAGTACAACATATAATAAGTACCCTGTATCAAGATTGATGCAAAACATGTGATATTTGATCTTTTTAGACAGATTTAGCAAAAACAAACCTCTTCTGGGGCCATTTGGGTGGATTTTCCATATATCTGGCCCCCCTTGCTGGATTTTGACATGTGACATCTCTTTCTGACCGTCAGAGCCAATGGAATCGAGGGGAACTCCCACATAGTCCTTATTTGGTAATGTGTGTGTGTGAGACTGCCGCATAGCCTAGACCGGAAGCAGCAGCCACTCTGGTGGCTACCATTAGCAGCTAACATTTGCTCTCCGATTTTTACATAAAAATGGAATTATGGATTATAAATTAAATCATTTTTTGTATACAGAGACGTTAATAACCTATGGATTAACCGATTTAGCCGCGTTGTTTCTGGTTTTAATGCCATTGAACACGTCTTTTGATCAGATTGACAGCTACGGTGAGACGATCTCCCTCGAAGCTCCGTAAAGGTACGTGTTGTGATGTCTGTGTTTGCTTCCCCTGTCGCGAGTTCGGATGACTCAGTGATGATACTATACACCTAAATAATCTGTGGAACCTCAGCTTTAATCGGATATCTTGTATGTGCAGCTACGATAAGTAATAAGGGTACTTTTATCTTGAGTTCTGTGACAATGTCCGTTAGCATTTTTCGCTAAGGGGTCATTTAGATGCTTCTTATGAGACTTGTGTTTTGTTTTGGTAAAAATGGTTTGTACCGTCAGCTAGCTGAGATTATTTCCGTTAATCTGGTATAACACATTAATATGTTCTTAAATATTAAGATCCCTTGAGACAGTGTCGTGAAAAAAAAAACAGGGTCCCCGCCGACGGGGACCTTGGAGGTTGCTCACCAATAACTGCAGGGAAACAGCAAACAATACATTTTAACAATGTATTCTTAATTGTTGAATGGTATCAAGAACATGTATTTTCTTGTGCTAAATGATAAATCTTTTCATCCATAAAACAATCGATATTATCCAAAAACATGGAGATTGCATTTTTAAAACAGTGGCGAAAACAAAACAAAGAATATGAAGCCATTTCTTCAGCCAAGCCATTTTAGAGACGTGCTGTAGTTGAAAAGGTGTCACGACCTCGACACAAACTGAATGTAACAAACATTTTCTTTTTAATGTCATTGAACAGAAAATCCCTCTTAACAGAGTAAGTACTGGAACAACAACAAAAAACACTCACAAGGAGGAAAAAACTAAGCAAAAAGAGAACTTAGATAAACTTAAACTAACAAAACAACAAAACCTGACAAGACTGGAAACGATCCTCTCTTTGCTGAGGCCTGGCACGACCACACGTGGGAACAAACAAGGACTGACACAGAACAGGAGGGAGACAGGACTATTTAAACATGAGGTGAGTGGGAACAGGTGGAAACAATCAGGGGCGGGGCTGACGATGGCGGAGAAAACACACAAAGGGAGGAAGTAACAGGTAGTGTTGGCAAAATGAAGCTTTGAATGAAGCATCGAACCACTTGGACAATTGTGTCGGAAATAGGTTCATTTCTCGAAGCTTCAGTTACAGCGACCTCTCCTGGCGAAGTGCAAGGCTGCAGTGGGTTTAACATATCTTTGCCTTGAAAAATATTCGATGCACACACACACTAAGACTGAATATCATGTTCTATTTGCAATTAAAGATTGATAATTGTGTGTATTGGGTTATTGAGAAGAGACTAGAGAGTGCTGGACATATTTTTGGGAGGAGAGGGCCTTTTATCAGTTATTAAAGTATTAAAGTTGAAAAGCATTCGGGCCGCCGGCTCTACCCACAGGGCTATCTATTCCTTAAAATATTGAACTGTTTTTATATGACTGATGACTTTCTTTTTGTTCACAACTTCTCCACATTTCGAAGTGTTTCCCGAGCCAGAATGACCTATCTTACTTCCTGGCTTGCTCTATAATGATACTACAATTCAAATGAAATACCAACAACAACTCAACAGCAACAACGCAAACTACGACAACAACCCACATATTGCGCATTGTTTAGAGCGGTCATAAAGTGTTGAAGCGCTCAAACTGTTTCAACCTGTCACCTGTCAGAATCGAGACGAGGCAGTGCATTGAATCGCGTGAATGGACCGCGAACCAGTCAAGTGATTCATTCAGGAAATGAAGCAGTTGCTGCTTCGGACGTCACATGTCACGTGATTTGAAGCAAGCTTCGAAGCACTGCTTCTATGAAATAGGAAGTCCAGGGTTGAAGCTCCGTTCGAAGCTTCAGTGTCAAACTGCCATCACTAGTAACAGGGCCTGAAATGAGAGACAAGAGGTAAGTAGAAAATGAAATAGGAAATGGAAAACGAGACACAGGGACTTAACTAGAGATGAATGACATAAATAGACAGACCTGTCATGACGGGAATAAACATGAAAACCTGACTAAACATGAAATGACGGACATAATACATAAACATAACTAACACATTTGACGAGACACAACAAAAGGCACTGTTTGGCAAATACATTATCACTATTCTTATATAATACACAATATTTCAAAACACTTTGAATACAAACAACCAAATACCTGCAGGAATGGACCCTGTACTGAACTTACAAACCTTACACGTGTAAGACATTTTGATGAGCTTGCTGAGTACAGTTAGCTTAACTTGCTTTTTCACTAAGCGGCCTGACGTCGGACTGTCAAACTTTGGCTAGGGTTACATAAATTAACTGACAAAATTATTTGTATTAATTACTTTCTTAGTCTCTTGAGTTACCATGTCCATTGGGGGAGTTTACTTCCTGGTTCAGCAAAGGGCGTGGCCTAGCGCTGAGGACTCATAAATACTGCAAGGAGCCAATTGGGACAGATTGGGACAAACCACCTGCTTCCATGTTAAAGGGGGGATTTGGGTTGTGTCAGTGTCCTTTGTATTTTCTGTTACTATTAATTATCCCTTGGTTTCAACTTGGTTTGGCCAAGCCACGATATAGGTTCCTTGGTTTTTCATTGTAGCAGGTCGAGAGAGACTGCTTCGAGGCGGTGGTGGCAACACTGGACTGTGACGGGACGAGAGATGGCAGAGGGAAGTGACGAGGCAGGAAGCGAGTTAGGAGACATGGACGTAGCAGGCGGGAGTTGTGAAAATGGAAAATGGGATATAGTGAGGAGAAAGAAACGTAAAAAGGGAGGAAATACTCATTCGGATGAGAGCAATAGTGAGGATGAATGGAGAGAAAGAGTAGTCGGAAATAGGCAACAGGAGTTCATGGTGGTTGTGAAACTTGCGCAAGAGGGAGCTTCGTTCGGCGTGTGGAACCCTATACGCTTAACTAAATCCATCAGTAAAGAAATCGGGGAGGTAACGAGTGCTAAAGTATTGAGGAATGGATCAATGTTGATCAAATGTAGGGATAGAGAGCAACAGGGGAGAGCAATAAAGATGAGTACCGTGGAGGGTAAGAAAGTGGAATGTTCACTGTTCATTGGTAAAAAGCTAGTCAGGGGAGTTGTGACAGGAATCCCTGTCAGAATATCAGCTGATGATGTGAAAGGGAATATAACAAATGATCACCGTTGATGAAAAAAGGCTTCCGGAAAAGATACTTATTGGATATATGTGTTATGATGTGAGACCGTATGTTCCACCACCACTAAGATGTTTTAAATGTCAGAGATTTGGACATGTGGCGGCAGTGTGCAAGGGAAAACAAAGGTGTGGCAGATGTGGTGGAGATCATGAATACGGAAAATGTGAAGAAGGGGCAAAGCTGATATGTTGCAATTGCGGCGGGGAGCATAGTTCAGCGTACCGGGGATGTGAGGTTGGCAAGAAAGCAGAAGAGGTGCAGCGAGTCAGGGTGACGCAGGGAGTTAGCTATGCAGAGGCAGCGAAGACAGTTTCAGGAGGAACGCAGATTAAAATGGGAAACAACAATAAGAGCAGAGAAACAGGAAAAGTCTACAACTGTGTTAAGTTGAAGGAGGACACTCTGATAGTGAGTACAAGAGAGTCTGTACTGTTTATGGCAGAGATGATCAACTGTTCAGCGCAGACTACAAGCCGGAATGAAAGAATCAAAATAATTGTCAAATCAGCTGAAAAGTACCTTGATGTGAAAGGGATGCACTGGGGACACGTGAAAGATATGCTAAATGATGACGTCCAACAACCTCAGACATGCACTGGATCATCCTGGTGGTGGTAATTGTACTGCAGTGGAATGCTAGAAGTTTAATTGCAAATGGACAAGAGTTCAAAAAATATATTGACAACCTGGGAGAGAAACCTAATGTTCTTTGTATTCAGGAAACATGGCTGAAACCACAACTGGGTTTTATTGTGAAGGGATATACGGCAGTTAGAAGAGATAGGGACTCTGGCAGAGGGGGAGGAGTTGCAACATTCATACAGAGTGGGATAAGTCACAAAGTTATGCATGTAGGTACAGATCATGAAGCAATAGTTATAAGGGTATGGAATGATAGAGGACCTATAGATATAGTAAATTATTATAATCCATGTGGGAAATTAGATCAAAGTATATTTGAGGATGCTGGGGGTCACTGCAAGACAAAGTAATATGGTGTGGGGGTTTTAGCTCACATAGCTCGCTATGGGGAAGCAGGAGAACGGATGCAAATGGTGCAGTAGTTGAGGAATTTATAGATGACCTCGGGCTAGTGTGCATTAACACTGGAGAAGGAACACGATATAATTGCACGAAGAATATAGAAACAGTACTCGATCTGATATTTGTATCTAGAGCAATAGCAGGTATAAGTACATGGAATGTGGTAAAGCATACTACAGTGGGCAGCGATCATTATCCGGTAATGATTAAAGTTGGGACCAACATAAGGTAAAGAAAATTCCTAGATGGAAACTGGGAAAGGCTAATTGGGATGCCTTCCAAGTTGTAAGTACGAATAGATGTAAAACACTTCAAGAGGAAAATGATGATGATATAAATAAATGAAATGATGAGCTGGTTAAGGTGATCATTCATTCAGCTAAAGAAACAATTCCGGAAATTGCAGGAGTTAGGCGCACCAAGAGTGTACCCTGGTGGAATGGTGAATGTAGCAAATCCATTAAAGACAGAAATAAAGCATTCAGGCAACTCAAAAAACTGCATTCTCAGGAAGCTTTGAATCAGGGTAAAAGGGCCCAGGCTATAGTGAGGAGAACAATAAGAACGCAAAAACGCACTTTTTGGAGGCAATATTGCAATAGTATTGGAAGAGAAGTACAGCTTGCAGGTGTTTGGGGCATGATTAGGAGAATGGGGGGAATTCGAAGGAATTATGAGTTGCCAGTTTTGAGCAGAGGGGACATAATAGCTGTCACAAATTTAGGAAAGGCGGAACTTCTAGCTCAAACATTTAGGAAAGTTCATAGTTCAGGTAACCTTACAGAGGAAGCCAGGCAGTGCAGACATAATACACTAATGGAAAACCAGAGAATATTGGATAGAGTAGAAGTGTTAGGGGTCAGTAGGACCTGCATTTTAGTATGTTTGAGTTGAGAAGAGCAATTATTAGTGCTCGCCAAACCACTGCTGGGAAAGATGGTGTTTGTTACAAAATGCTGGAACACATGACAGATAACACTCTAGTCATTGTGTTAAGGTTGTTTAATAGGGTGTGGGATTCTGGCCAACTTCCTTCAGTGTGGAAACAAGCGATAATAGTGCCCATCCTAAAGCCAGGGAAAGACCCTTCAGATCCATCGAGCTACAGGCCTGTTGCCTTGACATCTCATGTGTGCAAAATCATGGAGAGAATGGTTACAGAAAGGTTAACGTATATCTTAGAAAGTAAAGATCTGTTGTCCCCATATCAAAGTGGGTTCCAGAGGGGTCGGAATACAATGGATTCTATATTGTGCTTAGAGTCAGGCATCAGGAAAGCACAGACTAACAAGGAAGTAGTGATTGCAGTCTTCTTTGATATTGAAAAGGCTTATGACATGCTCTGGAAGGAAGGACTACTAATCAAGTTCCACTCATTGGGAGTTGGTGGTAAAGCGTATAATTGGGTTATGAATTTTTTACTGGACAGAAAAATACAAGTAAGAGTAGGTGCAGAATACTCAAGTGTTTATGCTGTGGAAAGTGGTACTCCGCAAGGCAGTGTGTGTGGTCCGTTGCTGTTCAATATAATGATACATGACATCTTTAATCAAGTTCATCCAAGTGTGGGGAAATCTTTGCATGCAGATGATGGGGCTTTCTGGGCCAAAGGCCGCAATGTAGAAAATACAAACTGCAATAGTTGAAGTGGAGAAATGGACAAACAAATATGGATTCAAACTGTCAGTAGCTAAGACGCAGGTCATTGGTTTTACAAAACGCCATAACATTGCTCCTATATCGTTAAAATGGTATGAGCAGCCTCTTGAACAGGTTAATACAATAAGACTTCTTGGTGTTGGTTTGACGGAAAGTTAACATGGAGCAGTCATATAGGAAAGGTTCAAAATAAATGTAAAAAGATCAACAATGTACTTCGGTGTTTGGTGGGACAGGAGTGGGGAGCGAGTCGGTCATCACTTCTGAATATATATTGGGCGCTCATGAGACCTGTATTCGAGCATGGGTGTGTAGCGTTCATGGCAGCAGCAGAATCTAACCTTAAAAAGCTGGATGTCCTACAAGCTCAGGCCCTGAGGATATGTAGTGGCTTTTAAAACATCTCCAGTATCAGCAATGCAGGTGGACATGGGAGACATGCCTTGAAGGATAAGAAGAGTGAAGTTAATGTTGCATTCTGGGTAAACCTTCAGGGGCACAGTGATGGTCATCCTGCGAAAAGTATCTTGAAAGACTGCTGGGAGCACAATGAGTCACATTTAACAAGTGTTGGATGGATTGGCGATGTTAAAGCAGCAAGTATAGCTTTGAATCAAATGCAGTATTGCCCCACAGCTCCAATCTCGTCCATTCCACCCTGGTTGTTCCCATTGCCAAGTGCAGACCTCAATATATGAGAGGAGTTAAAGGAAAAGAAAGAACTACCAGTATGGCGCATAGTCCAGAATCACTTTGCAAGATATCACTCAGACTCAACAATCATATTTACAGATGGCTCCAAAGCTCCAGAGACGGGGCGTGCAGAGGCAGCAGTGTATATCCCAGTGAGGAATACACAGATAGAGAAAAGGGTAACAGACCATGTGTCAGTATACACCCCAGAGCTGTTGGCATTGGTACTGTCATTGAAATGGATAGAGGAGAAATAAATACATAATAGTATAATTGCATCTGACAGCTTTTCAGCATCATCGAGTATACGATCAGGCAGATCTTCATCTAGAATGGACATAATAAATGAAATATTTCTAATTTTATATAAAATGCAAATCAAAGGCATAGCAACTCGTTTCATCTGGTTCCTGCTCATGTTGGTGTGGAGGCTGAACAGGTGTATATTCTGGCCAAACAAACACTCAGAATTATGAACATAGACATAGAAGTTAATAATAATAATTCCTTACATTTATTATAGCGCTTTTCCAGTGCTCAAAGCGCTTTACATATACACACATATTTTGTTTCTACATGCAATGGTCACCACTGTGGACAATACCCACAGGAGCAAGTTCAGGTGAAGTGTCTTGCCCAAGGACACAACGGCTTTACAGACGCAGCAGCGGCGGGTTTCACCCCTTGATCTGATGATCATTGCACAGCGCACTGTGCCACACCGTCCATCTTCACGCCTCGAAGTCATCGAGGCGCTTTTACAAGTACACATTGGTATTATACATGTACTGTGGACAATACCCACAGGAGCAAATCCGGGTGAAGTGTCTTGCCCAAGGACACAACGGCCTGACGCAGTGGGGCGGGAGCGGGTTTCGAACTGGAGTTCCCCAGCACCCTTTGATCTGATGCACAGACCACTGCGCCACCCGTCCCTCAAGTTCCACTCAGCAAAGCGGAGGTTAAAACATTCATACAGAAATATGCACAAACAACATGGCAAGAACATTGGGATCTTAGTGATACAGGAAGACATCTTTATAAAATTCAAAGGTATGTGGGGGATGGAAGGAAGGTGGGGTTAATTGTTGGTTAATGTGAATATCTGCAGTACATTGATGGTTACTGTGAATATCTACAGTACATTGATGGTTACTGTGAATATCTACAGTACATTGATGGTTACTGTGATGTTCTGCAGTACATTGTTGGTTACTGTGAATATCTACAGTACATTGATGGTTACTGTGATGTTCTGCAGTACATTGTTGCTTACTGTGATTATCTACATTGTTGCTTACTGTGATTTTATACAGTTGGGACGTTACTACTGCTATTTCTACAGTAACTCCAGAGTTGCTGTAATTTTTGGTTGGAAACACGGTATTATACTCTAAAATGGTAAACAGTAATTTACTGTGCACAAACACTGTAAATAACTGTGGATTTCACAGCCATTTTTTTACAGTGTGTCATCAGAGGCAGAAAAGCTCTTCAATAATAAGAGATGTGGTATAACTGTGTGAGGGATAAGAACAATCAAAGTGTCGGCGGCAAAGTTGAAAAACTGTTTTAATTCCTTAAAGCTCACCTATTATGCTATATTTGAACAATATATTATAGGGACATTTCTATACAAAACATGTCTCTGAAGTGTTTTGCTCAAAATACCAAACAATTCACCCATTGTAGCAAGCATGCCTCAAAATCCTCTATTTCAGCCCTGTTACTAAAGTGCTGATTCTGGGTCTGGCCTAGAAAATAAAAATACAGTGACAAGTTTTACAAAGAAAACATGGACGAAAATGATTTTGGTGAAATATAAACAAGTCAAGTTACACATTGGTTACACATATTACTTCCAGAACACGTCTCACATTGTTTCTGATTCAGCACATCCCTTGTGAAATGAACCATTGTAGACCATGGTCTACCATGGTGTCAATCCCATATCTGGTTCATGTAAATATACCTGTGCTCCTTTGTTCATTAACATTGAGGATATATTAAAATAAAAATGGTGGTAAGTGGTAATTCAGTAGGGGGGAAAGACTATCATTGATTAATGACAAGTTATAATATTATTATATCCTGTCATGCACACATTTTCATATCCATGAATATGCACTCAGGCCTCAAACAATGTGCAAAAACATCTCTGACAATGTGGGAGACAAGACTCAATTCATCCCTTCCACATCTTTCAAACAAAAATATGCTTGCCAAATATGACATTTTGCAATATAAAGCATTTGAGATCCTCTTGAGTTTATGCATGTATGTTTGTTAAAGCCACATTTCTCATTATTGTTCCTCTTAGCAACAAGACAGACTATAAACTTTACACAAGGCAAAGCAGAAAGTCAACCTGACATTGGCATCATTTACTCAAGCACACACCCTCCCCTGGAGAGAGACGAAGAGCTGTGGAAGTGTCATTATGATGTTTTAGCTTTAGAGAATGGAATTGAATTGATTTATTTAAAACAAGGGACAGTGTACATTAATCAACATATTAAAAACATGTAAAAGTACTCGAATTAGCCAAAAGGCTAGTTTTCATCGATAGTCCCTTTGCCAGATGGTGATGGACATCCTAAAAGCAATAATACAAATACCACGACATTGTTATACCATTGTACATATTTACAATAGATGACATCACTGAATACAGATAAGAGCAAGTCATGATAATAAATAAAACATTCACAATACGCACTCATACACACACACATCAGTGCTGATACTGTTGGTTTTCATTGAGCCACTTTTTAACACTGCTTGAATGTGTAGTAGGATGATGATTCTCTTATTGGTTGTGGTATTGAATTCCATTGATGGGATGCGTGGAATGAAAGACAGCCTGGCTGAATGCGCTCTTCCTAAATGGGATGGTGCAGTCTCCCCTAGCCGCACCTCTAGTAACCCTGGTTGAGGTGGACTTTAGGCTGATAAACCAGCCAGAGGAGGAGGAGGAGCCAATCTTATAAACTGAGCAGACATTTTTGTAAACTATGAGATTGAAATGATAAAAATAAAAGAATCTCCCCACTCTTATTTCATGGCTGTAATTAATGATGAACAGACTCACGTCAAAGACACTAGCTCACATAAATATTTTTTGTTTGGACGAAGAAAATGTAATCAAGAGAAATCCAGCTGTTTCATATGCAGCTGATGGGGTCAGGATATGGTGGATCAGATGAGGATATGCAACACGACTTCATAGTGATAAAAGATGAGTTCTCAAAAAGATAATGTTTCTTGAATGACTAAAGCTGGTTCTTTAGGGAATGGGGATTCAATCAATTTTCCACCGCACGTTTGATTTCCTATTTGTGAGAACATTGTATCAACAAGTGCATGTCAAACAATACAAATCGTTTTCATTGCCTCAGAGGTGCAGACATATTCCTTACTGTGGAAAATCCCACAGGTGAGAAAACACATGCTTAGATTCTACAAGCTTTAAACACAGAGCAACTCTTCATATGTTCCCATGAAAAACAAAACCTCAACAGCAAACAATTATACTCCACAAGATGATTTTTGTAGCTTGTGAATAAGCATAATACTGAACATTGATCATATATTTGGGGAAAAGCACATTAGTGAAGCAGCAATGACCCTTAACAAAAGAATGGATGAACATCAGAAACATCCATTCTGTTGTTCATGACCCAAGTCATTTGAGACTTGGACCAAATGACTTGGGTCACGTGATGTCGGGTTGTAAACTCAGGTGAACAAAGACATCAATCTTTCACTTCTACACTGTTTATATCCAATGTATGCCAGTCATGTTAAGTGCTTTGTTGGATGGTTAGCTACAGTATAAATCAAATAGGGCAGCAACCAAACATATCTATTTATTATCAATACATTTGCAAACCTATTTTTAATAATTGATTATTTGATATGCACAATATCTAAATATAGTGAAACATGTTCATAAGCCTTTTCTAAAACTCAAGGTAATGCCTAGGTTGATGATTTTATTTGACCAACAGTCTAAAACCAACCTCGAGAGATATGTTTATGTTACTGAATCATCACAATCTGATTTTCAATTGCAAACTGTATGCAGTAAAAACTAAGTATACACTTACACAGTTTAACAGAGTTCATTTGCTCCTATACACAATATAATATATATATAAATACAATATATTATAATATAATATGTTATATTATATTATTATATAATAAGATACAATATAATATAATATCATATATAAAATAGTAAATTATGTCCATCATAAAAATATATGTTTAACATGTTTTATTTTTCATGGGGCTCTTGGTAAGCATTCAAGCTGTACCTTACAGTTGTCATTAGCTTTTGCTCTGTTGCTATTTCCAAATGCAAAACTAGGCTTTATAGCATATGCTTATTTATAATTCATGGCAAAGTTGAACAGATCAGCATGAGAGAAAAAAATTCTCTAAATCAGTATACAATATTCTTCTTCAGAGTAATTAACCCCACAATGAGAGCCAGAGCAAGAAGCTGAGACACACTGAGAGTGAAGTTGAGCCTGAGAAAGAGAGTGAGCAGAAAGCAGCCTCCACACAGTCTCAGTGAAGTTGAGCCTGAGAAAGAGAGTGAGCAGAAAGCAGCCTCCACACAGTCTCAGTGAAGTTGAGCCTGAGAAAGAGAGTGAACAGAAAGCAGCCTCCACAGTCTCACTGAGAGAGAGAACCTCCACACAGTGAGAGAGAGGCTGGACTATGCCATGGAGATGCAGCTCGTGCTTTCGTCATCAGCCCGGCGCAACCATACTTACTTCTGTACTGCTGCCTTTGTCCCGCCCTTATTTCTCTGCACTACAAGTGATAATTCATTTTGTGGAATCGGTATCTTGTCTATCTAGTTAGAAAAAAACAAATACAAAACATTTATCAAATCTGAAACTCTTATTGTCTGATGTTTCTTGAACTGTAAAGCCTAATATTACGGTTAAAGTGAAGAGTTTAGTAGCCTGTCAATCATAACTCGTCATCAGGCTAGGTTGAGACTGCGGAGCTTTTCCACGTCAGTGTGTTTACCAAGGCCAGATTGACAGCTGCAGGAAGGTGTTCACTTTATTCACTTATGGAGCATTATTTTGAAGAGTGAATGAATACGTGGTGTTTGGAATTATTACGGTATCACGCAGTGGAATGTCCGAAAACATTAGTTTTTCCTGTTGTCGTGCTGAACTGAACTTTGGTCTTCTTCATTCACTGTTGGCCGGCTAGCCTGCTAGCTTGTCGCGCTAGGCTAGCATAAGCTACAGCAGGACTCCATCTCTGAAATAGCAGCCACACACAGGTAACCTCATTATTTCTTAATAACCACAGACGCGTACGTATATATATCTTCCAACAGGCGTTTTGATATTATGTCATGAAAAGAGTACTGTTGTCCGAGAGGACATACACGGAAGACACCTCTCCTTAGCAAATGAACACGTAGCTAAGTAGTTAGCTGGGGTCTTTCTGGGTAGGAAATATACGAAACTATTTTTAAAACTAGTAGGTCGATTTATATTAACTTAATAGTAGTCACTTGTCCTTTTATTGTGTTTGTGTCCCAGAGGTCTGTCAATAGGTTTTCAACACCATGGTATGGTGAAGAGCTAGCTTGATAGCTTCGCCTCTGAATATATGCCACTGCCATACTGTAGCTAGGTAATCTAATTAGCCTGCTAGCACCTTCTTACCTGACAGATAACACGCTGACTTGTATCAGTAGCTTGTATTCTATGACTGCATTATGTTACTTATGTGTTGGGAGTGACAGGCAGAGATGTTCATCCACCCAGCTGATTGTTAGCATTGATATCAGAGCAAGGGAGGGAGTCTTACATTTTCTCCAAAAGGTTCAGTGGTCCATGTTCTTCTTTGCAAGTCTGTCTCCAGAAAAGCTCTTTTCATGCAGAGAATGTGTTAACACCATCACCTGGCAAGAATAACGGTTCCATAAACGCTTTTAATCTAGATGATCTAGAACCATTGTGAAAAGCATAGAGTCCCTCTGGCCCCTGAGCTTCCATTCACATGGAGTGAAAGGTACTGGAAGGGAGACATGTACACGTTTGAGATGGCTGTATCTACTTTGATGAGTTGAAAGTGTTGATTGGAAGCATTTGTTTTCCTGTCTGGTACCCAGTCTTATGAAACAATGGTCTAGTACTGTACATTGTCTCCTGCTCCAATAAGCAGCTGATGTGAGACAGTATGCAGTGATTTATTCTTGCCTGCTCAATACATATAGAGCATTTATTACTAATAAGAAGGAAAGAGAGACTTACTTTTTATTGTTAAAACATTTTCCAATGATTAAAGGTAAACTGTGTTGCAGGTTTTTCCTGAACTAATATGTTTCCACTAAGTTGACAGTTTACTGTCCCTGCACTGTGCAGATTTCTTGGGAAATACAATATCAGACCCGGACTTAACCCCACTGATTCAAATAAGAATTGTTGTTTTGAAAATCCTATTTGCTAGTGGAGCCTCATACTGTATATGACAGTCTTATCAGCTGTACGTCTATCCCTATGCCTCTACATCCCGGCCTCTACCTTCCATATTTTAATCGTCTTATCTTATTGAATATGGTGCTTACCTTGAATTTAAAGAATGTGGCCTCTGTCACCTAGTCCATACATTCATACATCTTCCTGTAATGTAAGAGTATTATATGCCATGGCTTTCATGACACAGGGAAAAGGTTAATCCAACCACTTTGTGGTATACTGCTTGTCAAATATGAACAGTATGTCATTCTGATTTTGTTTGGTTATCCATATTGGTTTAAGCCATTCTCAATGTACACATGGAAATGTGCTGTTTGCTTATCAGAATGTATATTCATTTTAGGGTAAAGGTTTTGAGTTGAAATATAAGTTTACAGTCTAATATATTATATACTTCTTGCAGAATTTCATAATTTAATATTGTCTAAATGATTGCATATCCGACTTGAAATACACGAATCTCATGACAAAATATGTTTGCCACGAGAAGCACAATCAGATTGAATTAATGTCGAGGTGGTATCAATTTCATTATTTATAGTAAGCCGTTTATTCCTATATCTCATGTACATTCTGTTTCTTTTGTATAGACATAGAAGTATACTATAGAAGTACATTTTCTGATAATGTCACAACATAATAGATAACAATGTGTTAACAATATGTTAAGCGGTTTGTTGTTTTTTAGATATCAGTGATGTCTCACTGACACTGAAGTCACTGTAGAATGACGTGTCCTGAAGAGCTGATAAGTGTTCATCAGGCTGACTGAAACGTTTTCAAATAGTAGAAGGAAGACACATTTCAAATGAAATATTTGAGAAATGGGTTATTTGATGAAAAATTTGAATAAAATACATACATACATACATAGCAACGCATCGCTTGTTAAATACAATACAATTGATAATATATCATTATGGGCCAAACTAACCTTCTCCTTCTCCGTTTGTCTCTCAGAAAGCAGCATGGTGGACAAGAACATCTACATCGTCCAGGGTGAGATTAGTACCGTTGTTGGAGCTATCAAGAGGAACTCCAGGTGGAATACCCACACTCCACTGGTGAGTTAATCACAACCATTTTATTTGTACTATACTTTATTTGAATAAAGACTAGCTCTAATAAAGATATACAAATGGACTAAATGGTATACGGTTTTGTGATTTGATAAAACCTTTGAATAAACTGCTTCCAAACAACGGCAGAGGGGCTGCTCAGTGGGCAGAAAGAGAGCCTGTAGGGTTCCCCATCTAACCAACGTGTGTGACTGTTGGATCAGTGAGAACAACTATGATTTTGGTACATTTCCGTTTGTTTTCTGATGCTCGACCTCTCAAACCCATATCCAGACATACTGTATTTTGGTTGTTGGGCTTATGGTGGCGGAGCATTTGAACATATCCCCCTTGAGGGTAGAACTTTTTCTTGCCACTAATTCTTTCTCTGCTCATCATAACTCTGATATTGTGATGAAAGCTTTATTTTGAAATGAACTGTTTTCCCAATGATAATCTCAGGAATGGCTAAAGAGTGCACACAAGCGTCTGAATAACCTCATCTTTACTTCTTTTGCATGCTAGTGTAGAAGGACCAGCATGCATTTGGGTCCCTGGTTTAGAAACTATAGGGATGATTTTAAACTATGTTTTTTCAGATACTTGATCTGAAGTGAGACAGATGTGTTATTAATACTTTTTACAATGAATTTACTCAAATTAAATAATGCTTCTTTAAAAAGAAATTAAAAAAAGAATCTAAAACATGTAGCTCAAGTTCCTAAGGCTTTTTGGAACCTGGGCCCTTGCAGCGAGGTAACATGGCTGTGACCAGAGATGGGGTCGTTACTAAAAAAAAGTAATATATTACATATTACTTTAAAAAAAAAAAAAAAGTAATATATTACACTACTTCGTTACTCTCTACATAAAGCAACTCGTTACTTTACTCGTTACTTTACTCGCAGGGCCGGCCCGCCCCTCCGTACAGGCAGATCACGCAGACTGCTAAAGTTTCAAATGTTCTCTTTAGTTCAGTTTCATTGTCGCATAAGACTGATCCAGATAGCTCCTGAATGTTTTCTATCTGACCGTGGCTGTCCTTTGTCTCCTGCTATCTGTATTGTGCGCAGTCTATCTCTGAACGATGGTGATTCCACTGTGCACATGGGCAACATGTCCTCTACTATGAAGGATGCTACAAGCCTGTCCATCTCTGCTTTGGTTACCGGTCCTCCAAATTCTAATTTGTGTTGCTTCGGGGTCGGCGGCGGCGCACTCACAACATCCTCCCTCTGGGTTCGGGGGTCCTTAGCTATTAGCTTCACCTTAGCACGTGTTCTTTGCAGGTGTTTGACGTGGTGTTCACAGCAGTGGATAACGGCTTCTGGCCTGGACACAGTTTGCACCTCACCGTCCCTTCCTGTCTATTCTTCGGACGAACTCAAAATAATGGGCATACCTCCACCCCTCGAAAGTTATCGCTGACTCAGCCATGTTTATGCAGCACTGCACGCGGAGATGTGGACGCGCAAGTCGAGCAGATTACGTACATATAAACCTGTGGCGGAAACCTCTCTTGTCTGTCAGTGTGATTATGACTGATTTTAGTAAGTAACGCGTGTTGGGGCAATGTTAGTAACTGTAGTGTGATTACTGAATTATAAACGCGTTACACTACTCCGTTACCGACAAAAGTATTATTATTACCCAACTCTGGCTGTGACCACTCGGCTACAAAGACACTCCACATTAAGCCAAGCTCTTTTCAGTGGCACATTCTGGATGACTTCTAAGCATATAGGATTTATAGGGGCATTATTACCTATTAACCAACGCCTCTCTTAAGAGCCTTAAGATAAAGTGAAAGCAACCAAACACAAACCTTTGATAAAGCTATAGAATGTGTGCCCTCACATTTGTTGTAATAACAACATAACATTAAGAGTAATATGACGTTTAATTGTACAGCAGGATATTTGAGCAGTATTTAGAGATAATCTTTTTCTACATGCAGATCCATACACCTTTTACATGCTGCTGTAATTAAAAAGTCACAACTTAATATTCTAAATAATTGCTGTCACTAGAGTTGTTGGTTTTATAGCACACATTCAATGTAATAGACCCTGAAACTGAATATTATATTATATTTGAACTACTTTGAATGTCTTCGTGCTCTCATCCATCATGTTTTTCTCTGCCCAGGATGAAGAGCAGGACCCTCTACTTAACAGCTTTGCCCACCTGAAAGAAACCCTCAACTACATTAAAGGTACGTGGGGCTGATGGGGTGTACGTGATGGGATTAGTTCAGGTTTCACGAGCTGTTTGACCTCATGTTGACAGGAAATGAGGCTCTCATGTCAACTACCATGTCAACTGAAATATGAATAACACTGGGTGGCTGAAATGAGAGTGGGACCAGGGTCTGGTCTGGTTCAGGAAAAGCCATGAGTTCAGCTCTGGAGTTGATGGTACTGGTGGGGCCAACAGCACGTGCATTGGGCCCCTTTCTCGCTTTGTCCATCAGGTTTGCAGTGATAAAAGACTTAAAGGTAAGAACGGAGAAACCAGCTCGAGTGCGCTAGAATTTGAAAATACGCAGCCGGAAAAAATCTGCCCCTTCAGACTTCCTTCCAGAGCCCCTCCTCCAACACACACGAACGTGCACATGACCAATGAGGGCATGAGATAAGTTTGTGCACGAGATGGAAGGCTGACAGGCAGGTAGGCCGTCCAGTTATCTGCTGCGGGCCGAGGCAGATAACTGGCTTCCACAGATGAAATATTTGTATGTATTTTTTGTCAAAGCATTTAATGTGTTCCTTGCTATCGGGATGTTAAGAGCATTCCATGGAATATAACAACACGTGTTTCTGAAGTGAATGACCTACCCCACCTTTAAGCTTTTAATCAGGGGTTGAGATTGATCCATTTATTGTTTATTGGATCTGGACAAAAGCTTCAGCTAAATGCAATGTAATCTAATAATCCTAGACCTTCTCCAGTCTGGTCACACTAACACTCGTGTGGTGCCTGATCATGTGTGAGTCCCTGAGTGTGTAAATGCAGTGGTGGTGTCTGACAGCACCCCTTCTCATGAGAGAGCCACGCTGGCCTGAGGACAGTCCTGCATGTTGTCATGCCTTTGCAATGAGAGCTCTGGCAGCTCCCACAGCCCTGCAGCTCAAGTTGTAGAAGTTGTGAGCAATGGCAGATATGCAAAACATCAAGCCCCCCCCCTCCCCCTGCTGCTGTCTCCCTCCAGGGAATGCCAGTGCTGCTGTGAGATGGACAGGCACTGCTGGCTGAGGAGGAATCTACCCACCTCTTTTCTTTTTCCTCCCTCTTTAACCCTTTCCCCACAGCCCTTAAATCACCACAAGCCTGTTAAACCAATTCTCTTACACTGTACTGTATTATATTTGAATAGAATGGAAGTCGAATAAAAAATACTGAATTTTTTTCAGCTTTTTTAGCGCATTTGCATGAAGTAATGAATCCATGTCAAGGAGGTTTGAAAGCCTTTGTTGCATCCTTAAGCCCAAATCCCCTATGCCCCCAGCCTCTGAAATGTTACATCCCTGCCCTGATGAGACACAAAATGGAGATCAAATAACCACAGTAGGGCTCAATGCTGACAGACTGATCAATTTGTTTTGTTTTTGCAGCAGCATACCGACCAAATAGATCTCGTAAAGAAACACAGCAATATTTTGTCAGGAAGTCTTGTGGGTGGGCTGTGTTTTGTTGCTGCTTTGAGGCTTCGCAGCAGCCCAGCTGTCTGCTTAATACAAGCCCAGTAAGTCCATTCACTCTGGTGTGTAACTCCTCTCCTTCTAGCAACTAACACCAACCAGCCAAGGCACTATGAATTAGTCCCCACAAGGTTTCTCAGCCCCTCTGTCTTTCTTCTCTTATTTCCTTTCTTTCCATATTTCTCAGTCCCTCTCTCCGTCTGGCTGAGGGTCTCACTGCCCTGGCGTTCCTGTTCTGTTGTAACTAATGTGATTGACAGGACCATGTGCCAAAGAGCTGGAGAGCAGTGCAGCTGGAAGTATATCATCTGCAATTTTAGTTGGGTAAATATAGCAGGGAGTCTTGTCAAGCAGAGAGATAGATTGTTCTGGGAAAGGAAGTCTTGTCTCACTTTTCTCCTGCTCCTGGAGAATGTAAGGTCGCCTCCCGCTCCTGAACAATGAGAGCACAGTTGACGCAGACGGGCCAACGATGGACCATGTGTTGTGATGCTTCAGCTGCACCTTGCTCCCAGGAAGCAGGGGACGTTCCTCTGATTTAAGTGGGATGGCTTGATATCTAATGCCCCATCCCTAACCTCATTAGACCCATATCATTCAGTGCTTTCCACAGCATCTGTCTTTAAATATGTACTGGCTTAGAAACATATCTTTTGTTCTGTCCTACAAGGTTCTTTGGTTTACATTTAAATAGTAACATAGTACATAGGTTTAAACTTTGAGTAATAATGACACGTATGCCTTGTTCCTTTAATACGTTGTTGCTATATATTGTGCACAACTTAATATTAGTGTGGTTATTATTTTGAATATGTTCATTTATTGTTTAACCTTAACAATCCTTCAGGTGTGATTTGACTTCACAAGTGCTTGTTTGTGAGCAGTAGCTTTACATGAATAGGCCATCTGGATTGTGTATAACGGGCTCTAAACTGGAATAAAAACAAGCAACTGATGTAGGACAAACTGGCTTTTATATATATATATATATTGATGATCAACTAACAAATAAAACAGACATAGTGAAAGTATTATTGTATTAAATGTTCTGGAACTTTGTATTGATCTGCAGCTGTAGTATTCCCCTCCCACCTGACGCTGGCAGGCGGTCTCTCCTGTATACCATTTCATCGCACAGACAAATCTCTCTCAATCTCTTGTTGAATAATTCTTTGAATTTTATTTTATTGCGGGACAATACCTCCGAGAGTTCGAAAGACCGGAGAACCGCCTCTCAATCTGACATACATATCTTTCCCTCTATCTTTTTTCAGTTGGACCTCTTTTATCCAGAAGTCACTCAGCTTCTTAAGTCTCCACTTCTTTCCTCCCATCACCCCCCTCTGCTGCAGCGGAGGTCAGATCTTTGACAAGTCTGCAGAAGAAACAGTCTGCTGCTAAATCCCTTCATTTTTATTCATACACATACAGGTTTAGAGCCCCTTGCAGCCCCCAGGTACAAAGCGAGAGTGGCCTTTTGACTGGCAGCTTTCTCCTTTCCATCCAAACACTAACGACATTCACAAGCACACCTCTAATGGACTGTAATCACCAGCACAGCCCCACACGCAGATATCAGGGGGCATGGCAGTGAACATTGTAGAGGATGATTTGATTACTCTCCTGCTGACCTTTACAATAATTACCCTGGTTTCCCCAAAGATGAGCACAAAGCTAATTCTGCATGGAATAGTAGAATTATTGCAGACAAATATATATTTTGAATGACATAGTTTGAGGCACCGATGTGTAATGCTCGTTGTCTGCACTGTTTTTTCTTTTTTGTTGCAATAAAAAGGTGCTCAGTGGCAGCGGTATAATGATACCAGGGTCTCCCACACAGACTTTACTTGGGTGGGCCGCCCAGGTATATTAACGGCCGCCAAAGTATACTTCGCAACCCATTTCATTTGTTTTTCCTCTCCGTCCGCGAGCACGACCCCATCTGCGGTCGATTAACTAGTGGACCATGATCCCTCGCTCTACGCCTCCTGTACCTGTTGGCTCTGCCATCATGTGAAGGGTCTGCTAACAAGCCACCAACAGAAAGGTTCATGTTAATGTTGTTGCACGTCACAAAGCCAGCCACCCCCTCCCCCTCCCCCTCCCCCCGCAACCACCACAAGTATATTTCATATCTGTGGGAAACACTGATACTATGATGTTTTGAATATATTTCCTTCATGTTTTCACAGTCTAATCCATGCATTACTGACAACCTCACTAATTCATCACATTTTGCCGTCATGTCAGTCATCAGGGGAGAATGCACACATGCCGTCTGTGTTATTTCAAGGTCAAGCGTGAGTGTGTGTTGTCTTGGTCCCCAGCTGTAGTCAGGCAGGCGCTGGTGGTCCTACGGGGGGTACAGCCCCAGCACTTGGGATCTAGTTGTGGCCTTTTACCCCCCCTTACACCCTCTCACCCCTCCCTTCCTCTTTCCCACCACCTGATCTTCACACATATATCACTCCCAATTGAACTGGCAGAAGGCAGCTGGTAAATGCCGAGGAAGAGGAGCCATAATTCATGTCGCTCAGCCACTTATGCAAATATGTTTACTCATGGAGGCATTCTGAGCAAGGATAATCTGACTCACGGCAATTCTTTACATGTCTGCCCCGCTGTCTTGAAGCTTTAACCATGAGATCAGGGGTTACATTTTCAGTCCTGCTGTCAGTTCTTTTTATGACATGGTCAAAAGACAATACACTGTGTGGGCGGAGATGTCACTTACATTAATGTCAGTCAGATTTATAGCCTCAGGTTGGGTCAACATAGGGTGTTTCTCAATGTCGAGGACGCTTCCTTGTCTTACGAGTCAGGTCCATCAGAGGCTAGGCAAGAATCCTTCCTGGCATTCGGAGAACGAAGAATGGAATAGGCTAGCAAGTGTGCAGGCGTCATATGAGAGGCCCGCCTTACATTTTCCGCCAAAGATTTGGGAAATTGGTCCGTGCGCAAAGCATTGTGGGGATTTTAAGAACGTGGAGGCTACACATGTGCAGCCTCAAAATGTCCCGCAATGAAGTGCGCCGGCCTCTGTAGAATTCCAAGCATCCTGGACATTGGAACAGTCCTTCGACGAGACTCGATGACGTAGTATCCTTGAAATAGTGGCTCTGGAACCGGTTTCCTCGACATTGAGAAACACCCATAGTCTCAGATAAATTAATCCCTTAATATTTGTACATGCACAGAGAAAACCCTGATTATTTCCACTATTGATTCATTAGATAATTTCTTTGGATCATAACATTCTTAAATTAGTATCTTCAAATTGGTTGTTGCATTGAAAACCCCAAAGATATTTCATATATATAATATATATTAAAAAAAGCAGCAAATCTTTACATTTGAGAACCCTGAACTCGTAGAATTTGATTATTACAATAATGGAATGACTGATTAATACATTATTTGTGCTCTAGTCAAGGCAACAGCAATTCAGAAAACCACAACAATACGGTATTTGAATGGAAAATAGTGTTGGCAACCTGCACAATGTTTTGGGCCTGAATTTCATCCACATGGCTAAAGGTGTTCTTGCTCGCATGTCTTTGTCATAGTTTCATTCTCATAACTGACATATTCAGTAAGGCAAGCGTCGTTTTTCAGCAACTTCCCATCTACATGCATAATAAGCGATGCATGGATGGTAACACCAGGTACTGCACAATCTGAGTTTCCTTAACTGTTGCTCATTTCATGTTTTTATTTTCAACCTTTCAATCAATACATTTTTTATTGTATTATTAATGATTTGATTTATGTTAATTTGTTCTTGTTTTGTCTATAAAATGTAAAAAAAAAATTCCTAGAGCCCGGGCTGAAAGAGTTTGCTGACCGACATTTTAAAACCCAAAGATATTCACTCAACAATTTAAAAGCAGCAAAGCCTAACATGTTTTTTCCTTGATACATTACTTCGTCATTCAACTGTTGGAAAATCCTTTTCTGTCAGCCTATTATTTGATATGACAGTTAAAAACGGTTATTTCATAAAAAATCAATGGATCTAACAAGCCATGGTATCACAGAGAATAACAATGCTAGCTACATTGGGGAGGTGCCATGGATTATACAGGTGTTATACAGTGGCAAGCCTTTGGCCTGCTGGTTGTAAAAGCCCCCATCACAATAACTATGATTAATAGGAGTGTCCCCCTCCCCAGACACACTGCCACCTAGTACTGGTTAGTAGCTGTAAATCTGGCCAGTTAACAGTACCCTAACCGGGGCCTGACAGGCAGGGCTTATGCCCGGTGTGAAGATGCATGCAACTGTTGTACTGTTTCAACGGCTCTCAACAATGTGCTGAGTGGATGGAGCGTCCCAGCAGAGGGCTATTAATCATGCTAGGGGTGTCTGGGTCGGGCTCAGGCATAGACAGAGCCCATCCAGGGTGCCGCCGAGGATACGGATGTGCTGACAGGAACAGTGGGCAAGATGTGAGCGAAACAAAGTATCCCCCCTGAGCACCAAGAGAGGAGGGTGAGGTGGAAGGCCGGCTGGGCTGAGGGGGACACACAACAAAAGACACAACAAAGCCTCCAGCATATACAGAAGGAATTCTATATTTTTCTTATGTTTCCTTATTTCATTTTTTAAGAAGGGACAATGCACATTAATCAACATGAGCACTTGAGTCATGTTATTTACTTTGTTACACAAAGGTTTGACAACTCTACCCTTAAAACGGAAGCCTCAGACTGCTTATAATAAGTGGAAATCGGAAGAGTATATTTCAAGCTTGTTATGCAAATAAGCTATTGCGTTTTTTTTTTATCAACTAAGATTTGTTAGAAATGTTTTCAAATGAAATGATAGAATTTATTTGAGGAGTAGGCCTATCAACACATGAATACTACTGTGTGATATACGTAAGGCAAGCGCACGTTTCATGTGTGGGCCATTGTCCATTATACTTTTAGAATGCTGAGGGCCAATTCATAATGGACCGTGGCCGCAATTTGGTCCCCGGGCCGTAGTTTGGACACTCCTGCCATAAAGGCTTATTTTCATCTGCAGTCCCTGGCAGGTTGATGGCATTACAAGAACACATACACATAAGCACAGAAAACACATGAGCAGAATGAAAACACATACAGTTAGGATTGAAGCACATAAAGCACATGGGCCCAGTTAAAGCCCTTTTAGATCCCATCAACATGCGACAGACATCAAGTCGGATACATGAGCAAGGATAACAGCTAAATAGCACAGACAGTATGAAAAACAATGATATGACCCTTAAGAATGTTTTATATATTAACTAAGGATTTTTTAATTTGTATTTACTTTAAAGAGACAAAAGTGTAAGAGTTTTAAACAAACACTGCTCTGGCTTGATATTGATAAAGCATTTTCCTTAATGGTTTCAGTTTCAATTATTATTTAACTGATAAAGGAAACTGAACGCACAATCCTCCTAACACACATTTGTATCGGTTGCTGTCAGGAACCCGTTGTTGGGTCTTCATGTCCGCAGTTTGGTTGGAGCTCACCATAGTGTGACCTACTCGCCTATCAGCTTGATTTTCTCACCTGAGCACAGCTAGACATCCCGTGCATGAATTGCCAGTACCGTACAGTAATACAGTACACTGCAGTGTTTCTCATTTCAACTGGCTATTCATTATCTTCCAAATATTGCTATGAACACACATTTGGGAGAATGTGCTTGTCTTCCAACATCCCTCAGTTTAAGGCTCGCTCCCTGCTGTGACTTTGACCACTGGACTCATTGGTTTTACCTTCAAAGTCTTTTCTGACCACTCAGTTTTAGGTTTGTGTATCCTTTCAGACTTCTGTTAAGCTGGCCCTGTCTGTTCCACGCATGGCCCACAGAGTCGGATGGATCAGTGAGGTCTCGAGACCTTCTCTGTGTGGTCAGCTGTGACTCGTTGCTGGAATGTAGTGTTTTCCTCTGCAACCTGGGTTCTGTTTTAATATTCTGTTGAGCGTATTGTTATGAGGTGCTAACTGGGGTTCAGCACAGACGGATACCCTGACGCACAACAACCTTGCTTAAGCTTACTCCAGAGCTAGCGAGCTTTAAGTTAAGTGTTGCTTTAATTACTCCCCCTGATCACTGAGCGTTTATACAACAGCAGGTTCCAGGTAGGGTTTGAAGCCGTTTCAACACCTCTGAATCCAGCGGCCACTCATCACCTGAAGGTCTGCTCTAAAAACAGCCCTGTGCTCTGACCCTGCTGACAAGTTGATCGGCTGAACAGCATTACAGATTGACTATACAAGCTGGTATTGACCATTTCTGAAGATGTCAAGTTTAGGTTTTGAATATGTGAATGAATGTGCCTCTAAGTTCAGCCCCGATGCTAGGCAGAGTTAGTGAGCATCTGAATTGCTTTTGCATGACCTGCAGTGTGACTTACTGTCACTTCCCATGATGCCCACATCCATTCATCACAGAAGAGAAAACAAACGCGTTATCCATCTAATGTACCACTTACAGTCTTAGGCCCCGTCCACACGGAGACGATATCAGTTGTATCCGCTAACGTTCTCTATCTAGACCAGGGGTGCTCAACCTTTTGTGAGCCGAGAGCTACTTTTAAAGTTGCCAGTCTGCCGAGATCTAACAGTCCAAATAGAGAGGCGTAGCCATTACTGACAGCCTACTACCAGGTAAATACACACTTCTACTTGTATTAAACTGGCCTTTGTACGATGAATACTTCATACAATACTGCAGATCCTTTATCTTACCTCTTTCTAATCTACACACATACAAGTATCTAACTGAAGTCACACAACAGTGTTGTTGATACAGAGTTGGAGTTTATTCACACGTCACTACAGTGGGTAATGTTTAAGAAACATTGAACAGTGCTGCCACATATGACACAGGGACAAAGAAAAGACTCTGAACCCTTTCTTTGCCATTATATAAAAATAGTGTTGCTACAAAAGTATAAATGAGGCTTACTAATAAGACAACTCAGATCTGAAGCTACACAGGAATCTGCTGCCAACGTGCAATAAAAGAGACAACATTAATAGAATCAAACCCTTTTTTTGTTGCATTTTAGTAGAGTATAAAAATAAATGCCTTTTTTAAAATAGGATGCTCGCAACACTAGTTTCTTAACCTGAATTGATAATAGACTATAATCAATTTAAGTTTGCATTCTTATACCATTTTGTACAATGATTATAATGAATAAGTTCAAACAAACTAAAACTTACAGCTGATTAATAACTGTATCTAACTTGAGTTTGTATTGTATCAAAAACCTGTTGAAATGCTTCTGTTATTTTTACTGTCCCCCAAAAGCGCGTCGGCAGCCTCCAGGAATGCTTCTTTCACAACTTCGCCGTCTTTGAAAGACTTCACGTGACTGACACGATAAGATGCTCTGGAGCAGGGCCTGGTGAAAATGGACTGCTGTGCATTTAGCTGTCCTCTCAGGCCCCTCCCCTTTTGGGAGCGTAGGGCAGAATTAGGAGGGAATTCCGTGTCGTAGCGTTTGTGCACTGTTTTGAAATGCCGCTCCTAAATTACCCTTCGATAAAGCCACGCTCGCATTGCAGACGAGACAGATGGACTTTGAATTGGAATAGATACAAAAATAATCATCCTCCCACTCGGAGTGAAAATTATATATTTTTTGCTTCTGCCATAATTGCGGTCTTGTGAGTGTGCAGACTGTCACTCCCGTTGCCATGGACAACGTCAGCGAAATAGTGCCCACTGCCCACCAGCCATGCCCCAACCCATGGGGTCACGACGGCCAATCACAAAGCTTTGATGTGTTCAAGTGCATTATTCTGGCACAGAAAGATTATGTTACAGGACATTAACGGTAAAACAGAATATTGTTGTTCTATTTTTAGACACATCTCACGAACGACCGGGAATCTGACACGTTTCTTGAGCCGATTTCATGTGGACGGAAGACTTTTTGGAAAACGACTTCGGCTCGTTTTCGGGTTCGTTTCCGTTTCGTCTCTGTGTGGACGGGGCCTTAGTTTAGTCTGATGGTCTGCTTTGATGCCATGTATTATTATGATTTCATCTGAAATAATGGTATATACATTTGTTCATATCTAAGCTTATGGAGT
The DNA here is from genome assembly GCF_902827115.2 of Pseudochaenichthys georgianus. Lineage (NCBI taxonomy): Eukaryota > Metazoa > Chordata > Actinopteri > Perciformes > Channichthyidae > Pseudochaenichthys > Pseudochaenichthys georgianus. The sequence continues at coordinate 2,178,825 of NC_047517.1, forward strand.
GATTATTTAAGTTTGTAACCTCTAATTCTAGTTTGTTGGTGCAAGATTCAGATTGTCATCTCGTCAAATGAAACAAAACTAAATTCTATCCATATAATTTAAGACTAATAGGTTTGGTCTTGAACTTGGAAGTAGTAGTTTGATTGACCTTTGTTAAATACAAATATACTTAATATTTTTACTTTAGCTTTTAATATTAAGACTATTTAGCAATATCAACCTTCTCATGAAGACTGTGTAACGAATGTTCTCTCATTCGCTTTCCTATATTTACTTGTAGCAATACAGAAATTGGCTTTTGTTTAAAGGTTTGATTGATCGATTATTTGCAAGTTTCCTATCCCAAGATTTCAGAGATCCTGCACAGTGTTCCCACGGCACCAATGACATATATCCCCATTGAAAATAGTTTTATCAACCAACAAACATTTGGAAATGTTTATTTACAATAAGAGTATTATGGTACAAGTTAAACCTAGCCTGCATTTCAAGACATCTTATCAGGTTTATTTTCTTTATATTTAATTTAGCTTTTAAAATAAATTGACAACGAGATTTGTCGCCCTTCTAGAATGGTTTCTACTTTCTACATGAAGAACATCTACCTTAACCATCTTTAATAATGTTCTCATTGTAGAGAGGTAGGATAGTTTATTGCTGGAGCACATCCCAACAGAAAGAGGGCGAGCATGCTTATGTCACAGAACTGTAGTTTGTCTTGTCAGAGAGTTGTATTATGTGAACAATGCATGGCTAGTTCATGTTGATGCTGCCATTCTGATGTCTGGTATGTGTCCATGCTGCTGGTTGTAAAATGTGTTGTTGAGAACAGTGACTAAAATAGGTGTTAAAATTCGCTGCACTTTTGACAGTGCTCTGTAATTCCATATTGCCAGTTATATAGTGTAAAGTGGGCTTCACCCCATCCTGTCGGCCATTACCATAAACACACAGTGTTGTGCCGTGTGAATCACAATGGAAAGGCAATGCTGAAGCATCGAGGATGCTGTTGATAATCTCCTGAGTGGGTCAGCAAAGCCGGTCGAATCAAGCACACAGTCCACTAGCTGTGGAAGCAGAGCTGATATAGAGGGGTTGGCTGTGTGTGTGTGGGGGGGTAAAAAATAAGGGTCCGTATTAGTATTTCGGACGGACGCTGTCTTGCTGTCTTGCTTGTGTGGCGCTCACATCCTTAAGCCTTTGGTGTCTCAGTGTGAATCCCACACTGCCTTGATGGACTAGGTTAATAAACCTCTCAGCAACCATCCCTCACACGCACGCACGCACACACACACACACACACACACACACACACACACACACACACACACACACACACACGCACACGCACGCACGCACGCACGCACACACACACACGCACGCACGCACGCACGCACGCACGCACGCACGTGAAGTCTCTTCACACACACAGCTGCTTGTTATTTCATGCCCCATAAGGGTGCTGTGACCACGGACATTGTAATACACATATCCAATTAGCCAAGCACATTGCACATTGGTCTCAAGCTGGGATTCTCACAGATACATACAGTATATGCTCTATCTTACTGGACATACTATTCTTTTTCTTGTCAGTCTTGAAATACTCTTTTATTTCCAGCAGAACTTTACTCACATTTAACATTTAGTTGCACCATTTATCTTAGCACATTGCAGTTGTTTGTTTCAGGCTTTTTTTCTTAGTTTATCTGGTCACTTCATATTGTTCACTATTTGCAGTTGGAAGTCATGTTTCTAAAGTCGGTGTCACAGTTGATTTAACAATATTATTCTGTTCTATTTAGGAAAAGTATATTTAGGAAGAGTCAACTGTAGGTTTGTTTATGGGGTGATTGAACTCACCATGGCCCTGACCACATTATAAAACATAAGGTTGCCATTTTAGAACATAATTGAATTAGCTGACTATGAGTCCATGAGCTAAGTCTTAACATTTAACCCATCAGAAACCAGAAATCCAAGTTTGGATGAACGGCAAAAGTGAGTTAGTATCAGGTATTGGACACGATTGGCAGACTGACACCCACCTGTTTCGACTATGAAACACAACACAAAAAACTAACATTGTAGCACTTTGAAACTGATGCACCGGCATTTACAATGGTTTGTCTTTTTTGAAGTGAATAAACCTGCATGTTTTTGTTGTTATGAGTTGGTATCATTATTGTTTATCAAACGTATTGCACATTGCTTTAGAAAATGGAAAGAGTTTTGTTGAATAAATATAAAAAAACCTGACGATATGCAGGCCGAGTCACTGAAAATGGAAAGGTAGGTTCCAGAAATCACAAACTCTACACAACATCCATCATTGTCATCCGCCTCCTGTTTGAGCTTGGAACAGGACACTGGCACAGGGCACTCACCTTTTCAGTGGACACCCAGAATTAAAAAAAGCTGTCCTATTTCTGGGCTGCAGCTGGAGCTTTGAAACGATTGTGTGCTGTAAAGGTGACATAGGTCACACATGTTGTGTGGGAGAATGGTGGGGAGGTGACTGGTGGGTGAAGGAGCACATTCGTACTGGTGGGCATAGTTGGCGGCCGATTAAACAACTGGCCATATTTCATGGCACAAATATTGAATGAAAAAGAGGTGACACATTCAGCAAGAAGGTCTTAAACCTGTTGACGTGCCCCTTCTTAAATAGAGGGGGATCAGTGGAGAGAGCATTGCAGCTGACCACGAGACATACTAACAACCTGTGACAAAAAGAAGGTGTTGATTGGTCTGAAGCAAAATAGAAATGGCGTTATATTCAGCCATGTTCACTCCCTGCTCTGTAAATCACTGCTCACTCCAGGCCCTGGGTTCCCGCTCCGCTACGGCAGCAGCCCGGCGCCACCGTTGTACGCTAACACACATTTAATAGCATCACCCAGATGAGCCGAACTCCTTATCCCCTCTGATCAAGCAAACAAACCAGTTCTGTTTTTTTCAGATACAAAAACAGAACTGGTTTACACTATTTCTGAAGCAATCTGCATTTTAAATGGCATATAACTTAACCATAAGATGCTTTTCACTTGTATAGCCTGTTGTGACCTGTTGGCTGTTGGTGTTACTGCAGTGTAATACCGAATGCTTATACTTTTCTTTATCTTGACACAAATTTAAATATGTAATCGAAGTTCATGCAAGAGGATCATTTCCGTCTTTGACACTAAAAGAAATAAAACAGTGTGCCGTTGCATTCAGTATGACTATGTTTATATGAATGTTACTCTGAATTTATAGCAGCATATGCCCAAGTTCAACTCGCCCCACACACATTCAAAAGTAAGTGCCCCTTTCTGGCTGCTCCCTGTAGGCTGTAACTACTGTACTACTTAACATGGAACGTCTATAAAACAGAGGGGTGTTTAGTTTTACGTCTGGGCGGGGAAACGGGGCTTTTGCCTTTTTCTACAGAACAGCTTATCCAAATAATGTTATGCTCCAGGCGTGAAGAAGATCAGTTCAATGGTTGTATTTTTGAAAACCGACTACGTTCGTAATGTCAATTTGGGTTAGTCCTGCTGTGACTGAGAACATTGCAAATACACTACAAATAACAAAACCATGAGTGCACTTTGACATTCAAGTAAAGGGAGACACTTCATTACAGAAGCAGTTAATGATACCAGGGGATTGTTATCCAATGAAGAAATATTAGCAAGTTGCATCTTATATTTATCCTTTTTTTACAATAGTGATATCATTTGAAAAAATATAAATCAAAATAATTATTATGTCCAAGTTGGACTCTAACGCTAGGCTACTGCAAGCAATGGTTGAACAATGGTTTGTGTGTTTATTCTCTACATCATTAACACATACAGTTTCCCCACAGGTGCTAATAATGTAGTGTATAGCAATTGGAGATATTTATCCCTAGATATCCGCATTGTACTTTGTAATTCCTGTGTGAGACAAGCATCCTCCCAGTCTGACCAGCGTCTGTATGCACAAGGCAGCTAGCAGCCATCCCAGATATGCAGATATGTCTATGCTGGTTTTTAACTGGAAACACATTCTTCAAACTGGCAGGAGCTAAGCACTTTGAGTGGTGAATGGTGCTACATTTACGACCTGGAAGGACTTGTGACGTGCAGCCGCTCAGGGGTTGGCGGACAAAGATGGGGTTGGTGTTGGGGGGTGGTGAAGAGTCAGACGCAGAGGTCAGTGGAGAATGAACTTTTGAACTAGTGGGCATCAATGTTGAAGTCAAGTATAGGTCAAACTAATCCAGGGCTCAAAGCACAGATTCCTCTCAACTCGACACCACCGATGTATCGGTCTGGGGTTGTTCCTGTGTGTGCTCTGCAATACACTGTACTTGTACTAAAAGGGGCTGGAGCGTTTTGAGCAGGAATGCACAGATTTATCTCGCATTGTTGATGACTGTCTGTTGCGTCATATCAATTTTGCACTGGCAATGTTTTAGGTATTTTCAGTTGGACGTGGTCAGAGCTGGCAGGATCTGAATTTGAAGAAAAATGATTGTGGATACATTTTGGTACAATGTTGTACCCAGACACTGGTTTGCCTGCTCTTTCAGTGACGAGAGACTGGTCAACACATATTCTTATTTATTTATGAAGCTATTTTTCAACATCTCTCATCCCTACTTTCTTGGAATGTTGGTAGTCAATGTAATCATTCACTGAAAACCCATGCAGGTGCCAGACATGTATAAAGAGTTAAATACATGTTCTGTGCCCTACATGCTGCCATGTGTGTGTCCTTAGCACTTCCACAGGCAGGTTAAAGGAACACAGATACCAGCACACTACAGCTAGAGTCAAAGCTAGTGTGGAAAGCCAGTTGTGACCCATTGACAGAATAATTAATTGATTTTCTTACTTTTTCTATGCAGCCTTTTTATTTATATTCAACCCAATGAATTCATTTGATAATACAAAGAGTGATTTTATTTTATTAGGGATAGATGTCTGAATAAGTATTTTTTGGCCCCTGATTCAGATGAATGTCCTTTGATGTGGAGTATGCTGATTCTGAGTGCGATCCAATACTTATATAATGTTGATAGAATATATTGTATATCCGTCACATTTTAATAACAGCTGTTGACTAGTTTGCTACAATTAACTTATTATTGATAATGTTTAGGGATATCCATGCTCAGTCGACTGGTAGACCCATAGTCGGTACTATAAATACTAGTCAGTTAAACATATTCATATGAGCACTGGCTCTAAACAGCTGTTGTTTTGAGTTACTGCTAATAACAACCCAACAATTCCTGGTGTTGATTTTAATGGAGATGCAAAACCTTGCTGTGCTGGACTAGTCAAACATGTGTATGGAAACAAAGTTTAGCTAGCATCCGGCTAGTACGTATGGTGATCGTGTTGATCTCTTCACCTTCAATCTAGATACTCTGGTACTATTACCTAATAACATTATCATTCACCTTAACTTTAGTTTGTGTCTAGTTCCAATTTGCATCTCAGCAAATGGATGCAAACACTTTAAACTAAGATGATTTTGATTCTCCTTCAAACCCTCCAAGAACTGGAGTCTCAGGATATGCACTTCGCCTGCTTACATCATCTCAGTGGATGTCTGCTCACCACTTGAAACTCAATTTTAACAAAAAGAACCTGCTCTCCCATCCATGACCTTTCTATCAGCATCTCTGTTTTTACCCACATCGCTTAACAACACACTACTGCAAATGCACTCTCTACAATATCAGGGAGTATGTCTCCTAATAATCCAGAAAGCAATGTCGGTTTTGCTCCAGGCTCCTCATGTCATCTCCCATGCTTGCCTAAACCCGAACTCTTCAACTCATCTAGAATGCAGCAGCCTAACTGGTTGTCAACGTTACTAAGTTGTGCTGCAATACACCCCTCCTCTGCTCCCTTCCCTGGCTGCCAGAAGCTGCCCGAATCCTCTTCAAGACACTATTGCTGGCCTACTGTGCTGCGAATGGATCAGGCCCTTCTGCATCTATGGTTTTTCCAACCCAGTTGAGATTTAACCACCTCCACTTCTGCTTGACGGAAGCATCGACTCAGAGCCAGAGCACCACCCTTTGCGTTTTCATCACGAAATAAGAATTTGACAGCTACAGTAGCTTAACGGAGCATCTTTTTCAAGTAGATTGATGACAATTGTGCTTTTTTAACATGAAAGAAAATCACATTACCGTATTTTCCGGACTATAAGTCACGTTTTTTTTACCCGTCTGGCTGGTCCTGCAACTTATATTCCGAAGCAACTTATATATTGAATTTTGTCTGACTGCGTTCAAACTCAATAGATGGCACTGTATACAATCCTGACAACTGAAAACTGCTGTACCACCGAAGAAAAAAAATTCACTGCAACTAGGAGGATGCGTCACGTAACTTTCCAGGATGTTGTGGGATGGATGGACATACCATCCTGTCGGGATTCAGAAAGGTCTAATCAGAGCTGATTCTGGTTGTGAGTCTGTGGACAGCCCGGAGCAGGACATGTTGCTTCATCCACACCGGCTAGGCTAATTAGCGTATTAGTATTATGTGCCGTCGCTCATTGTATGGATTATTTTGTTTATTCAGCTCGTCAGTCGGGCAGTTAATAACAGTGTGCCATGTCTGTATTGTGTTTACAGTTTCACCAATTCATTAGGGCCCGAGCACGGAGCGCTAGAACCCAACGGCGTCCTAGCACAAAGTGCTAGGAACCTATTGTTATTGGAGGAATTCTTCTTCTTATTATTATTAGTCGCCATTTTTCCTGTTTTTGAGGGCTTTAGGATGCTTCAAAAGTTGTATAATTTTGCACGGACGCCAGGACCGGTCAATAGGTTAAAATATTCCAACATGCTCGCTAGCGCCACCTTTCAAAATCCCATTTCGGAATACATTTACAAAGTCGCACCGTAACTCCAAATGACCTGACATTTTGCACACATATCCAGGTGGACCTGCTCTACAAATAATCCTCTTGGAACCCTAAGCTCCGCCGAATAAAAAAAAAAAAAAAAAATTAAATCAGCATAATGTTCAAAACAGTAAAATATTCACTTACATTTTCAGTTTTTCAACACCAAACTTCGTATACAGTATCGGTGGAGGGTCAGACACATTACTGTAGAAAATTAGCATGTTCAGACAATAAATATTGCAAACCATTAATCAAAACGTACTCGCAAAAAGGCGGGGCTTAGAAAGAAATGCTCATAACTCATCAACAATGTATCCAAACATCACAGATTTTGGTGAGGCACACCAAAGACTTTTCATTTTGGACTATAAGGGGTGCCAAAAACACCACCAATTTCTAACTCAAGAATGGATGGATGAATCTTTTTTTTTTTTTTTACACATACTCTGGGGGTGACTACAAACTAATATTTAAAGTGTCGCAACAAATACAGAATGTGGGCGTGGCCTATACTTTTTTTTAAAATTGCGATAGCATAAAATGAGCTTCGGACGCAAAACTTGGGACACACGTCAGAGCCCACGACCTTTTCGAGAATGTAAAAAAAAAAAACTCATCAAATTCATCAATCCAGGACAAGTTAAGCGCATATCCAATGTCAAGCTACATTGAGAAGGACACACACACACACACACACACACACACACACACACACACACACACACACACACACACACACACACACACACACACACACACACACACACACACACACACACACACACACACACACACACACACACACACACACACACACACACACACACACACACACACACACACACACACACACACACACACACACACACACACACACACACACACACACACACACACACACACACACACACACACACACACACACACACACACACACACCTACTGTTGATCCAACAACGCCCTTTGCTGGCAGCATATTCATTACAACAGACACCTATACACTCCCTAACCCTAACTCTACTGTCTATTTTGTAGATATCTCCTAAAGCCTACAAATAAAGTGTGAAATGTAGGCCTGTTACATATATTATTGAGCGATATATATTATACACACTGTTCTGCTTTCTGCACTGACCTCAGCAGCTGTTCTCACTGTAAACATCGCGTCACAATGAAAGCAGTTGTATTAAAAAAAAAAATAGCCTAACATCCAGGGGAGATGTGATTAGTGAGAAAACAAACGGCAAAGAGACTCCTCTCTCCTCTCCATTTAGTGTACCCTCGGTTATAGCTCTTCCAGAGACACTCCTCTCTCCTCTGCATTAGTGTACCCTCGGTTATAGCTCTTCCAGAGACACTCCTCTCTCCTCTGCATTAGTGTACCCTCGGTTATAGCTCATCCAGAGAGACTCCTCTCTCCTCTGCATCAGTGGACCCTCGGTTATAGCTCATCCAGAGAGACTCCTCTCTCCTCTGCATCAGTGTACCCTCGGTTATAGCTCCTCCAAAGAGACTCCTCTCTCCTCTAAATCAGTGTATCCTCGGTTATAGCTCCTCCAAAGAGACTCCTCTCTCCTCTCCATTAGTGTACCCTCGGTTATAGCTCTTCCAGAGAGACTCCTCTCTCTTCTCCATCAGTGGACCCTCGGTTATAGCTCCTCCAAAGAGACTTCTCTCTCCTCTAAATCAGTGTATCCTCGGTTACGGCTCCTCCAGACAGCCTCCTCGATAATCGATCCTCGACAAGCCTTTAGAGAAATTTGTTTTCCTTCGAGGCGGCGCGCCGACATCCGTTTCCGGGTCGCTGCCGGAGGACCTGGGACGCGAAAATTAGAGAAATGACAAACGGCTAATTTCCGAGGACTCGCGCGCGTCTGCTTGACGCCGGGACGACCGGCCGCCCTCCCTGACAGGCGCACGGATGCGAGGGCCCGCTCATCACTGCGCGCACATTTGCGACCTCAGTTTTAATTAAACTTGAATTTTGACTTGAGCCGTCCCTTATAGATACTGTCTTTTTACGTTAGTGAGCCGGATCATTTGGCTCGGCTCTCTTAAAGCGCCAGCTATTTCAGATCCCAAATGGCTCTTCATATTACTACAGTTTACCACGGAGCCTCAGTTTCGCCGCTGCGAGGCTCTGGTGCTCGCTCGCAGCTCACGCGCGTGCTCCACTAGCACCGCTCATCGCGTCCAAATCGTGCACGTTCCGTGTTGTCCTGTAGCAGGCACCGCCAATGTCGGGAAACGATCCTCAATACTCAGAAAATAATCCCACCAGACTCCTTTGCCCCTCCAACAGAGGGATGTCCTTTTCCTTTTTCCTTTTCTTCATTTCAAGCGATAAAAACTCAATCTTCTCTCGAACTATTAATATTTTTGGACGCCCTCGGCTCGTTCAGAGCTGAATAAAGGGCGTCAAATGACGGCAAGACGCCCCCTGGCGGTAACGCTGCACAGCAGTACTTATCCCACTTTAGTTCCGATATAGTTCCGAAATGTTGTGTTCACACCAAACAAATCTGGAACTAAAATTAGTTAATGAGAACCTTTTTACCCCCTTTTCCGTCCCTGCTAGAGAGCAGGGACTTTCGTGGGCGAAAAATATTCCTATTTCTGATTGGCTGGGCCCCGTAACCACGCCCCGTAAAACTCCCAAAAGGTTTTGTGAAGCCGCCATTTTATTATCCTCGCATTAGCATTATTAGCATTAGCCCAGCGCACAAACGCAGAGAGACTAACTTGTGGCAAAACAAAAGAAAACATGGGAGCAGTGGAGATGAGGAGGCGTCGGCGTTCTGGCGATTTACTCGGAAGGCTTCAGTAGAAGCTGCTGGGAGTCCCAGCAGCTTCTACTGAAGCCAGTCCCCAACTCCGGGGACTTCCGGACAGTCATTTTTACTTTATCATGACTAATATATAAAAAATACATTTTGTACGTCCCCTTTTGACCATCTGACAGCTTAGTTTTCTTTACAAAGAGTATTACAGCATCCCAGCTTTTTAGGCTATATGATATGGTGCTTCCTGATACGCAGCTGTATAGATGCTAATGCAGTAGAGTTGGTTGTCTCTGAGTAGATGTATGTGTCCATAACAGGATAGGTTATCCTATTTGACGGACATTTTTCAGACAAAATGTCATTGATTTACCAGAAATATTATCTCTTGTCACTTAATTTAATAAGGCAAAGGTGTGATTATAATAGATAAGATTACATTTAGCCTACATCCCTCTACAGTTGAAAGAGAAGTTGTGTTTACCCATATAGACGGTATCTGTCACTTACACCAACAGACACACTACCCATGCCATTTTCTTTAAAGGTGACAAAAGGGATAACCAATTGTTTTTCTGTTTATCAGAGGTGACATGACCAGTGGCGCAAGGGGGCGAGGAGGCCCTGTGTTGCCATAGCTAAATATACATCCCTGACAGCTCCATAATAGGTTCCAGGAAGTTCAGTCGAAAATAAAAACAAAGCAACATTTCTAGCTGATTGGCTTTGAAAGGCCGTTTTTCCTTGCTGAATGGGAAAAATGTGGACTTCAGCATTCCATGGCCGTGATGCCAGTCGGATTGGATAGGCGCAGCCTTGCGTGTGCAGAACGAGCTTGGCGTGAGGGAGACACATTGCACTGCAGAAACCAACTTTATGGGAAAGAATCAGTCCACGTGTTTGGAAGAGGAAACGGCAAACAGAAATAACAGAAATATTTTGAGCTTTGCTTTTCTGTCAATTTCGTGATTCGAGTCACTTTGAATCTGTCTTTTTACCATTCCAGTGTGAATCCCAGAGGTTTACCATGTTGACACTGGCACCTTTACACATTATTTTTGCAAAGAGCGGAAGGCCCACCATTTGTGGTTTTTAGATAATTATTGTAAAGTATGTATAGTTTTGGCCAAATAACTGTAAATGTTTTACTTTTAGGTTTTGTTTTTTAATTAGTTGGGGTTATTTTTTTGGGGTTAATTTTGCATTTCCATATGTTGTGCAGTGTCATATTTTGAACGGGTGATGCCTGCATAATTAGGCATAAGTTAGATGAGACAAATGAAGGCACATTGAAGCCTGCTGTACACTGTACATTTTTGCTCTGTCAAATTATTTTGTGAGAACAGACCAAAAGACAATGTGTTTACAAACACCTACGCATCTGTCACTTTCAGTACAAATGTAGTCATGAATTCATATAGATAATGCACTCCCTGGATCCCATCCCATTTGCTCAGCTGTCTGACATTACCCCATAGTATCTTTGAGGAGCCACTTACTGCAGCATGGTTTAGAATTACTGCACTCCTGGCAAACAGCCTCAGCATTAGACTCCAACACCCCTTTAGAAAATTATGTTTGTATTCCTTTTTTTCTTTTTGCCTCTCAAGTTTGGTTAAATTATGTGCTGAGAGATGTTTTATGACAAACAGCAAGCCCAAGGGAAGTGCACTTTATACATCAGTGAAAGTGAGCTGCCATGTGAACAGCAGTGAAGTGGCTCATTTTTTTCTCCTCTTCAACCACTCAGCCCCTCCTCCAGTTGACATCCTAAGAAGAACAAGGAAACATAGAACTCACATAAGAGAAGGCTGCAGTGTCTGCAAGGGATTAACCACTTTTAATAAAATTGTTTGAGTATCAAAGATATCATATTTATTTGTACATAGATATAGAAATAAAACAAAAATACAATGCCTCTCCAATGGCGAAAATACCAAAAACGTTTTTTAATGCTGATCCCTATAGGTGAAAAGGTATGAACTCTAAATCCTGGCCTGTTGCCCATGAGTTTCCCTAAAGCTGTTTCTAGTATGGCAGACATGCAGGCCCTCAGGGGAGTCATTTATGACATTTGTCGCCTTGGTCTGTTAAGCCAGCCAGGGACATCTCCAGCCACTCTGAGAGGAGCCATTCAGGGCCCCAGTGGGGATAAACCTGATAGGCTTTAATGTTACCCTGCTCTGGAGCCTGTGTGGCATCAGTTGTTAGAAATGTCCCCTATAATCCTCTGTTGTTCAAAAGTCACCATTTGTTGCCATGGAGAGGGCAACCTGTTGCATATGGAGAGCTTACATCACACTAAGGCTGGCTGAGCCATGTCTTTTGTGGAAAGAGCTTTTATGAAATGCAAGTGATAAAAAAAAATGTTAGCACTCGGGTCACTTTTCCAATCCAATGAATAAAGTTAAATTTGTAAAACAATTGGCATGATTGTGCCATCTTTAAGGCCTCATCAGAGAAGTGCTCCACAAATTATGTTTAGTAATAATTTCTGAATAACTTTCACAAAGGATAAACTGGATACAGTTTTATGTTGACGAATCATAGAAAAAATACATCCACAAAACTTTTAAAACTACTCAGAATAAGGTTATTGATTTTCCTAAAAACTTAAATAATCCTTCTAAATGTATCATTTCAAAAATGTTGTCAGTTCCGAAAATAATTGTCTTTTTCTTGATAATTATAGTTATTTAAAGGTCCCCTGTCGTTTAAATAACCCGTCCCCTTGTGCGTTATGTAGCTTTTTATGCATGTAAACGGTCTGCAAAGTCACAAACCCTCAAAGTACACCCTGTAGCGAGTACAACTCTAACACAGAACGCCTCGCTGGAGATCTTAATACACACACACACACACACACACACACACACACACACACACACACACACACACACACACACACACACACACACACACACACACACACACACACACACACACACACACACACACACACACACACACACACACACACACACACACACACACACACACACACACACACACACACACACACACACACACACACACACTCACACACCCTTTCTCACCCGCGATACTCTGTGGAGTTTCACCGGCATACTCAACCTTATCTTTTCTCAGCCGCAGCTGCGTGGATCTCCACTCACAGTTCGCCACACACCCACGTGTGTAGGGATGGGTATCGAGCCCCGGTATTAAACGGGCCCCGGGGCTGAATTATTAAAGACTGTGGTACCGTTAAGCTCCGACGTTATCGGTCTTTTTATCGGTACTGGAGACATGTAAAAAATATATGTGACCTGCTCTATCGAAATCAGTCACATTGACCCGAAGACACATTTTGAGTTGTATACACTGCTGGAAAGAGGAGAGTCCTAGCTTTCTAATGATATCAGGATTGTTGTTGGACTCCAAATATTAAGCAAAATATGTCACATTATATAATGACTGTCACCAAGTGATCATTTTGAGAAAAAGGCCTTCAAAGTTTCCTCTTCTCTGGAATCCATCGATCTGATTGATTATTAGCGGAGCAAATGATCAAAATACTACGGAGGGAAGATATTTTCGTTTGGAGGGGAAGCTCGCGAGTGTGTGTGTGTAATTTTGCCTTTGTGTGTATTGCGTTTGTTTCCCGGGGAAAACACTCACGAGAAACACTGTTGTTATGCCTGCTGTGACGTTAAATTACTCCGTTCTCCGCTTGTAATTATGCCGTTACAAGCTTCAAAGTTGTATTTATCATCTGAATTTGTCGAAACGAGTTTAATATTCTGAAAGCCAAGACTTTGTTTAATTGAAATCAGATGAAAACAAACTGTAACGGACCCTGCCGTGTTATCTATGATTACTCTACGCTTACATTCATAATTTCAGCTGTCTTCGTCCCTTTACAAGCTTCAAAAATGTATTTATCGTGTGATTTTGGAAATAAAAGTTTCATATTCTGAAAGCCAAGACTTTGTTTGTATAAAATCAAACAAAACACCCGAACCCCGAAAAAATAGTTTTTTTACGTAAATCCACGTTTATTTTGAAATGAGCCATTACGACTTCCGACTGATTTCGATAGAGCGGGTCACATATGTCGTATGTATTATTGCTTACATTATATACGCAAAAAGACTGCAAAATGCGTCTATGATTATTTTTAGTATTTTCGATCTTTCCAATCCAGTCGAAAGATCTCTCTCTCCCCCGCCTGCTTGGGAGGGGCGGGGCAGTTTACACACACGAAGCTGTTACATGCAGCAACACACACACACGGAGGAGATGGCGGAGAGAACGCGCTCCGAGGTGTGGTTAAACTTTACCCGTCTCGATGTGGACAATCCTCGTTGCCAAAAGCACAATAAGAGTTTAGCATGTAAGGGCGGTAACAAGAGGAGTTTGTCTAAACATTTAGCAAAAGTGCACCACATTCAGACGGAGAAATGCACCGGGTTCGACTGTCTTTCTAGTAGCTCTGTAGCCCCATCCACGAGTAACGTTTTCACGTCAGGTGTTCTGTATGCTAGCAGCAACACACGGAGATAACTCAATTATACAAACATGGGTTAATGATTAGAGGTAACTGAGTTATTTATTTTGTTAAAGTTTCAGCTATTCTGTCATCACATTATTTAATACGATTTTGTTAAAGCATTGTTGTTTATTTTGATGTGAAATATTATTTATTTAATTTAAATAAAAAGCAATGTTAATTTTGTTCACAATTTGTTTAGTTAGTTTACCTTGTTTTTTTCTCCAAAAGAACCGATAAGAGTACCGATAAAAGTAGTAGTACCGTTAAAACCTTAACGATCCCATCCCTACACGTGTTCAGGCTGAGTTTCGCCGTGTCTCGCTGTCTCGCAGACCCCACGCAGCAACGAGGAAACGACACCAGTAATACAGCTCACACTGTCGGCTCCTCGAGTCTCAAAGGGCGGAGCAGCAAGCCCCGCAACGTCCCGCCAACACAACACAACAGTTTGACTCTCTCTTCTCTTGCTCGCCCTCTCTCTTCTCTTGATCGCCCTCTCTCTCTTCTCTTGATCACCCTCTCACTCTTCTATCACCCTCTCTCTTTTCTGTTGATCACCCTCTCTCTCTTCTCTTGATCACCCTCTCCTTCTTCTCTTGATCACCCTCTCTCTCTTCTCTTGATCGCCCTCTCTCTTTTCTCTTGATCACACTCTCACTTTTCTATCACCCTCTCTCTCTCTCCTCTTGATCAATCTCTCTCTCTTCTCTTGATCACCCTCTCTCTCTTTTCTTGATCGCCCTCTCTTTTCTGTTGATCGCCCTCTCTCTTCTCTTGATCGCCCTCACTCTTCTATCACCCTCTCTTATCTTGATCGCCCTCTCTCTTATCTTGATCGCCCTCTCTCTCATCTTTATCGCTCTCACTCTATTCTCTTGATCGCCCTCTCACTCTTCTATCACCCTCTCTCACTTCTCTTGATCACCCTCTCTCTCTCCTCTTGATCACCCTCTCTCTCTTCTCTCTCTCTCTTCTCTTGATCTTCCATGGAAACACATCCGAGGGATGCATTTCCATGGAAACGGCATTTTATGACACCCCATAATTGATGTAGAGCTGTTGAGGGCAGGACCCTTAACCATTATCTGAAGTCTGCTGCTATGAGCATGTCAGTTGGAGTTATGACATAATCGTGTTCCTTGACACAGGTGTTTATATTTGAGCTAACAAGGTGTCCAGAGATCAAAGGTTTTCATTGTTCTGAATGAGAGATAAACCTGTTACATGTGAACGTTTTGTTGAAGAACCGTAACAGATATCTGTGAAATTTCAAAGCGTGAAGCATCTCAAGGACCTTGAGTATCTGAAGTGTGCTTTTTGTGTACTTTCGAGTTAATAATGTGGCCTTTTTGGCAGATTAACTAAAGGTGTGCGGCTGCTGCTGTGAGGAAATATCAGCCTGAAATTACAATGGGCTTTAATGAAGACATGTTGAAAGTTTTTGTCACTTCATGCCCTCAAGAGGCATTTTGTTTAATTATTTTTGCTTAATTATTTGTCATTTTTCAAGCTACGAGATGTCTTCCTACGTTTGTCATGAAAAATGATGTGTCAGGAATGTAGGGTTTGGGAATTATGGTAGTTTTAAAAGAAAAATGTGAAGGCAAATTTCAAGCTTTCCTACACATCACGCACTCTAGTTAATGTTAAAATCTGAAGAAAACCCCTTTACCAAGCTCTGAACAATGTTTAATATCTCTAAAAGTAAGAATCATATTTAAAAGTTGTGTTACACGAATAATGTCAGAAAGATGTGTAACATTTTAAAGTTGGAATGAGGTTTCTGATTGAAAGTATGAAGGAACAGTTAGCAGTTGAAGTCGCATGAAGATTGTTCAAGTCTGAAGATTTTCTCCATTGACTTCAATGGTTAAAAATGTGATGAATTATGGGATGTAACTCTGGAATTATGAAAGTTATGAATGATAAAAAAGTAATAGCACTCGATTCCCGACCGAGCTGAACGTTTTGATGTTTTAACGGAGTTTCTGCGATGTTCAATGCGGGAGGAGAAGACCGGCAAAAGAATTTCGTGCGTAGAAGAACAGATAGATGGAATGCTGTTAACAGCATTCCCACTAAATAAGTACCCTGTATCAATATTGATGCAAAACAAGTAGGGATGCTCCGATCGATCGGTCACCGATCGAGATCGGCCGATACTCACTCTCTACCGATCGATCGGTGCTCTCTAAACATGCCGATCGCGAGACACTTTTCTCTGTGCGCGGCAAAACAAGCTCGCCAAAATGGCTTCACCGGTCCGGCATTATTTTAAGGTATCCGAAAAAGACAGTAAAATAGCGGTATGCAGCGTGTGTGTGAAACAGACATCCTGCAGCTCCGCCCGCTGAGATGGACCGTTGAGCAGAGCGAAACGCACAAGAGTTAGACCTAACACACTTAGCTATTTTAACTACCTCTGGAACAAGCTAAACTAGTTATAAATATATTTATTCTTCACTGTCGGGTCACTCATTACTGGATCAGTGAGCTGCATGAGATACTGACAGGCTGTCAGGAGAGGGAGAGAGGGGGAGAGAGGAAAAGAGAGCGCTTCCGCTCATTTCTCCTGTGTTATTATCCGAAGTGAATGTAAACTTGAATAATGTACATCATTTGAATGTAATAATTAACTTGATTGTTGTTTGTGAGCCCCATTAACTGAGTTTTAAACATCACT
Source organism: Pseudochaenichthys georgianus (assembly GCF_902827115.2). Taxonomy (NCBI): domain Eukaryota; kingdom Metazoa; phylum Chordata; class Actinopteri; order Perciformes; family Channichthyidae; genus Pseudochaenichthys; species Pseudochaenichthys georgianus. The sequence goes on from NC_047517.1 coordinate 2,195,704, forward strand.
TTAAATGGAAGATTTAAAGTGATGTTTAAATCTTCCATTTAAAGTGATGTTTAAATCTTCCATTTAGGCCCCGCCCACTCGATCAGATTGGCGATCGGTATCGGCCGATACTGATTCCGGCAATCGGCCCCAAAATTGGCGATCGGAGCATCCCTAAAAACAAGTGACATTTGACCTTTTTAGAGAGGTTTAGCAAAAAAAACTCCACCCCTGAGGTGATTTGGTTGGAAATGGCAGTTTTTACCGTTTCTCTGGAACCCATTGGTCGATTTTGGTGATTAACATCTCTTTTTGACCGTTAGAGCCAATATAATCGAAGGGGAATTTCCACATACACACACACCTTACCATTGAGAAATGAGAGCAATGCGCACACAGTTTTGCATGAGAGCGAACCTATCTCTCGCTCTGACATCTGGAAACGGAAAAGCAGGTTTATTGCTTATGGATTATCATAAATCATTTCAAAGGGACACAGACACATTGGATTAACCTATGGATTAACTTCAGCAGCGTTTTTATCGTTTGAATGCCATTGAAGACCACTTTTGACGAAGGTAAGCCATTTTTAGCTACATAGGGCCACATGTTTTGATGTCTGTTCTTGTCAATATCTTCGAGTTCTTATCATGGAGTGATAATGTATGTACCTATTGATTCTGTGTCATCTCACGATGGGTTGGACGTGTAGCTACGATAAGTAATAAGGGTGTTATGAGTGAGCTTCTGTGCAGTAATGCGTCAGCATTTTTTCCGCTCGTGGCTAATTTAGAGGCTCAGCGCTAGCTTTGTGGGTTTAAAAAAAAAAAAAAAGATCAGTTAGCTGAGTTTCTTCCCGTTACCTGGATATAAAACATTCATAGTTTATTGAATATTAAGATGCCCTCAGACGCTGTTTCCTGCAGATGATGCGTTTTCTCCCCCGGTATGGTAACAGGTTAACCAATAAAGCAGTGGTTGCGCAATTTTCCTTAATATAATATTAAAACACAATATATTCCTTAATATATATTTGCCCTGAAGAGCTTGTCTTGTGTTTTTTTGTGTAGTTTTCTTCATTTTAAGTGTGTTATAGATGTTGCAACATATACTCTCTACACTGTCGCTCATATCGGTTTTTATTCTTATTACAAAGTGCTGCTCGTGGGACTTGCCGGTGTATCAAGACAGATCACTGAGTGGACCTTGAGCCTTTGACTGTGTGTACCCTCTCTCAGATTGTGATTGTTTGGGTGTTTATCCCAGCTACAGAGGTGCTATGTGCGGAGGAGGCTCTTTATTTATGTGTGCTCCAGACTAGCTAAACAACATGGATCATCAGCCAGGCTTTTTCTTTGGCAGTGATCATCATGCAAAATCAACTCTGTAATGCACAGAACATGAGTTACAGAAAGTTCCTTTGTTTGGGAACTTTCTGACTAGCTGCTGGCCGGGACACACACACTGCTGTCTGTCCCCTCAAACCACCCTCACACTCAGCCAGGGTAAACTGAAACAGCCAAGATTAATATTAATCCCTCGTAATGCTGTGGCTCATAATATAGTCATAGGTGATTTGAGAATAAGCCATCCTACCTAACTGCTGCGATTTATTAAACGCACACAGAGGATTTGCTGTCAATGCTGGGTAGTTATAAACCCGGCATCATGTCTAAATACAGTGGTCTCAGATCATTAATACTGATGAGATGTGCTGTGGTTACATTCAAATGAGGGGTTTGCACACTGAGGCAGGGATGAGATGGGATGACCGAGCTTTCCACTGAATCTTGATTACTAAATGATGTAGAAATACTTGTGTTGATGTTCTACAATCACGTGTAAAATTAATATATATATATATATATATATATATTAACTCATCTAATTTGAGCTCCTCAGGTTTATTTTATGTTGAAACTAGGGCTGGGCGATTTGGCCTAAAAATCAAATCTCGATTTTTTTTCTAACTAATGGACAATTTTCGATTTAAACCTCGATTTCTTCTGTTTTTTTCTGTTTTTTTCTAAACAAACCAGACCAAGGCAACATTTCAATACATATTTTCTTTAATAACACAATACAAATAAATGAGATTACCAAGTAGTCTAGGCCTATGTGAACAAATCAGTTGTTCAAGAATAAAAAAAATAAAATAAAAACAGCACCACGGCACTTGGCTGTCATTAATGTGCAAAGATTTTTTTTAAATCAAACTGGAAAAAAAATCTCTTTTAGGCCATCCCTGAAAAAACTTGTAAAATGAAATACAACAAATAATAAATAATGATAATGAAATGAATAATAAAAAAATACCCTCAAACAAAATAACATCCCTTTAACTTTCTAGGAAGTTGTCTTTCTACAGACCTTACACAGAACAGTTTGTTCTATGTATGACCGCTTGTACCCGAACCACTTCCATACAACTGAAGTAGCACCTTTTTTAGGAATGAGTTCTTCATCTGTGTTCGTGGACATTTTTATGGTACGTCTGTCGGTGAAGCGGTGAATGTGATTGTAGTAGGCTATGTGACTACCCGATCTGCAGCTCTGCACATGCGCACAGTGTTATAAATTAAAATCAATGTTTTTGATGGCATAAAGTACCTTAAACATACCGTCAGTTTAAATGCTGTTTTATACTGAAAAACCAGAAGTTCTCGTGCGCAGTTGTTAAGCTTTTATTCTGAAAATCCTTCATCTCCGGTTAGCATTTAGCAGAGGTGGGACCAAGTCATTGTTTTGCAAGTCCGAGTCAAGTCTCAAGTCTTTGCGCTCAAGTCCAAGTCAAGTCTCAAGTCAGGATGGGCAAGTTCAAGTCAAGTCAAGTCCTAAACTTTGACAAAACGAGTCATAAACAAGTCATGTGTTTTTCACCAAATGTAATGACATCGATCAACAGAATAATACTTAATAATCAAACTGCTCTTTATTAGTCACATTAATAATTTAATAATCAATTTTCTCTCTGCTGGTAAAGTAACGTGTTTTTTTTCTATTTTAAGAGGGAACAATAAGGTAAGGCTACCGTGACGGTTTGATTCAGAAGGAGTTTAATGGATAAGATCCCTGATGTTGAGGTAACCAGAATGTTTATTTCCACTGTGTACAACATGTTGTAAGGGACCCACAATCTATCTTTATGCAAGGAATAATGTGCAGCCAGGCGGTCTCTATGGGGAAAAGAACACCTGAATCTAGATCCCTCTGCAGGTGGTACTTTAAGTATATTTTGATGCTAATACTTTTGTACTTTTACATTTTGAATGCAGGACTTTTTATTGTAACCGAGTATTCCTACAATCTGGTACTTTTGTACTCAAGTACAAGATCTGAACTTCTCCCACCTCTGACAGTAAATCCTGAGTGGTTACCAAAATAAAGGTAACCAAAAAAGGTTATTTTCATTTTACAAATCCTGCACTCAGCTTTGCTTTCTCCAATATCACTGAAAAGCAGCCAGATGCTGCTTATTTTTTCAGTTTTCGCTAATTTCTTGACTTTTCCCGACGCACTTGCATTTAAATCCGTCTCCCCGTCGCTCTGTGCAGCTGGCCTGTACCACTACACCTGCTGTGCCCCCCACCCTTCTTTCACATAATGGTATGATCCTAGTGTGTCCTCGCATATGATTGGCCGCATGGTGGCCCAGCTAAATAAAGTCCCGCCCCTGCCTGCTGCAAGGATTCTCAGCAAGAGTAGGAGCGGCTGGAGATTCTGCTCTCCCCGACGGGAGGCTGCTCTTCTAGCGGCAGCTCGCGATCGGCGTGTTGGAGACCTCTGAATTAAAGTATCAAGTAACCTCAAGTCAGAAGGCTCATGTCCAAGTCAAGTCCCGAGCCATTGGTGTTCAAGTCCAAGTGGAGTCGCAAGTGTGTTGTGATTTTTTCAAGTCGAGTCTCAAGTCATCAAATTGGTGACTCGAGTCTGACTCGAGTCCAAGTCATGTGACTCGAGTCCACACCTCTGGCATTTAGCATGTGGCTAATATACCATTTACTATAGAGGTGAATTTAGTAGCGATATGACACGGAGTGTTGCACACCGAAACCTACTGATTTCAACACTACAACTACTGTATAGACGTCGAGATATTATTATTGCTGAATATTAAATGAAGGTACAGTTTATTTGAATACGTTTGTTTACAGACGTGGGTAGCATGAGACAACAACCGGAACTACCAGAAATGAAACCAGCCGTGAAGTTTTTCCTGTATGGAGTATTGATTAGTGTTCAAAACCATATTAAATGAAAAGTCATGAAAGAGATAAGGAGGAGAAAAGGCGTGTTTAGTTATATATGTAATGTACAATGTCTGAGTCCTCTGTTATGCTCAACAACGAACAACGAACACAGCATAACAACAGCAGATCGGGCAGAGCTGCAGATCGGGGAGTCACAGGCAATGTGGCTGAGCTTTGTGCGCGTTCTGGAAAGTGAGAGAGTAAGCTACTACGGAGTCTCTTAAAGCAAAACAAATCTGCGGAGTGTAGAAATGTTTTAAAATCGCGATTTTTCGGTTCAGCCATTTCACAAACCGTAGGAAAGTAAAAATGCAAATTAATCGTGAAAACCGAAAAATCGCCCAGCCCTAGTTGAAACGTGACATTTCTCCTTCCACCTTTTCTGGTTAATGAGTATCACTATTACAAATGTCTTATGTTCAACCGTGACTAGCTCAAAATAAACAAAACCTGCAGGAGAATGAAGAAAATCTGAAAGGGTTGCATGAGAGTGTTTAGAGCAGAGCCATACAGCTGTCGGAGCACGCACATGCTGTGATTGGTCAGTCTGAGTTTAAGTGACTTGGATAGGTCACTTGGGGGAAGCTGGTGAGGGAGAACAGTATGCCTTTAACAGAAGTGTTCCAACCAAAGTCAGACCTCCTTTCCTTTGGAAAGTATACTCACCATACATTACCCCAAATGCGGTCTGTTCTTTAAGTTGCTACTAGTATTAACAGACAACTGGGATGTTTGTCATTTTAATTTGTAAAAGTTACTGCCAGCACTGGCTAAAATGAGTGACCTGCTAATATTACCTGTATACTTTCTAGATGTATTTCTGCTCAAAAAGAGTATGAAGTAACAAGAGGTCTAATAAGAGATTTCTAATGCTTGCATTACCAAATATGTGTTTTACAATGTAGTGAATATCCCCACTGTCAGCCCTTAACATGAGGTTGCAGTGTGTCCTGTGTGAACACAGCTCAGGCTGCCTGTGCAGTGCGGGCTCTCTGGAATCTTTCCTGCCCGATGGGAATGCCATTAGTGGAGAGCTGAAGGAGTGCAGCAGGTGAAACAAACAGGGACGATAACTCTCCACCCTTCTGCACCCCACAGCTCCTCTCTTTGTTCGCTGCTTTGCCTCAGTATTCCCTCTCTCCCACCATCTGACATATTTGTGCCTTTATTCTCTCATCAACTCCTATTTTTCCACATTCAGGCTTTTCCTCAATGCCAATAGGTATCCTTGCTGTGGAACTGTTGTGCTGGGTACAGCAGTCAGACCTATAAACACAAAAACTCTTTCCTTGACTTTCTGGTTGAATGATGAAGTTACATGGGCAGTTTTGGAGATTTCCTATCGGACGGTCCTCTATAAGTTTGTCTATGTTCACATCTGACAAAGTGCTTCCAAACAAAACATGAGTGAACAGTGAGGATGCAGGAACTGTGGCAAGGGCACCTACTGATTAGGAGATGTTATGATGCATGTTTTGTTGGGTTCATTTGTAATTTCTTTGAGCAGGCCTAAATGGTCTTGAATCTCTACGCTAATATCTGGTAGTCATGTCAGCCAAAGTCACTGCATTTGCGAGAATTAGTTCTAAATGTAGTTGCTTTACTATCTCACCTTACTCGGCCTCCATCTCTGATTCGCTCCTTTCGTTTGAGGATGGCAGTCCTCTTCGGGGGGGGGGAAATCCTATCCAATGGATGCCGTCTGTAGACTAACACTTTACTGTACCCAACCTCAAGCCTTCCAAACCTTGTAACCCCAACTGTGTGCCCCCTCCACCCCTCCCTCCTTCTGCCTTCCTGGTCGGTCCTCATCACCATTTTTCATGCCTGCCCAACATCCTAACCAAGACACATGCTCAGTGACAAGGGTACATGGTGAAAGGATGGGATGGAAATTGTGCGTCTTGCTCTCCACTGGAAATAGAGGTGATAATACGAGCCTGCCTCCTCTGAAGGGCACATGGCTGTGACTCTTCAAGCAAACACTTATGTTCCGTCAATAAGAAATGGACTGATTTGTATGTGATGACCGCATTTATGGCAATCCAATTGAAAAATGTATTAATAATGAACAATTATTAAAATAACAAGAATCAAATAAAATTACCAGTTTTAAAGACAAAAGACAATAATATAGAAAACAGCTATCACAGTGAAATGTGTTATAAGATGGAATTAAAAAAACAGGAAGTGTACACTGAAAAAACAGAGACATTGATTTTGATTAATTGTATTATGTCAACAAATTTCATGTAGCTGTATTAGGTTAGATGATATCAATAATGTTATGTTTAACCTTATTTAATCTTAATTTAAGTCAATGTTTCAGTTTTGTCAGTGTAGCCTAACATGTCAATGTTTCAGTTTTGTCAGTGCAGCCTAACATGTCAATGTTTCAGTTTTGTGCATGTATTTGAAGAAATGTTTAAAGAGTTCATGTTTTGATAGCTCCATTGAAGGACAAATATACTGAACCATGACGGATACATTCATTTGAGGATTTATTATGTTATTTTACATGAATGATCTGATGAAAAAAACTCTTTGGGCTTATAATGCTACGACATATTTTCCGCCTATACGCAACCCATTCATACAGAAATCTTCCTGCGCCCCCCTCAGATTTGAATTCAACATAATACAACATCCGTTATTTATAAGTACACTGAGCGTAAAGTATGCCCATCCATCACAGAGGAACAGCAGGCTGTGGAACACATTAAGTGGACGTTGGGGCTCGGCCAGCTCTCTGCCGGAATAATGTGGCCTCTGTGCAAAGTATGCAGCATAGAAAATACATTTTATGTACAGGATAACAGGTGCAGAGCAGCACAGTGGCTGGCAGGCTCCGGCCCAGGCAAGGTTTGGTGATGAAGTCATGCTGTTTCACTGCACCTACTTTATTTTGTACTGCTTCTGCTCTTTCAGGTGAAAACACAATGCTGTTGAGAGAAATCAGCTTTAACATAGTAAAGCATTTTGGTAACAATTCAGATTTTATTGCAGACTTTCGGATATCCAAGGTCTACATGTTATTTCATAGGCTTTTTCTTCCTAATAAGTAGCGGGGGACATCCAACTTAATAATCGGTTTCAGCTAAATCTAAATCATCTCTCTGCATTAATGAAACCTCGAAACACCTGATATTAACATTAGCTTTGTGATTGTATAACATCGGAACAAAATATAATCTGTTCAGCTGACTAACATGGCTTAACCTCTGCTAAGCAGTGATTGTAAATAAAGATTTACTGAATGTAAGGGAAACTTCTGCAGCAATGGAGAGTCAGGACTCAGAGAGACACGAGGAGAGTTGGAGCTTTGATGTCAAACACTGATGTTTATTTACAAGTATCTGCCGGAGAAATTGACATCACAAGTCACACAGCCAGAGATTCTGACTGCCCTGGTGGGTTGTCAAATCTGACCAGTCTCTCTCTCGAATAGCCCTTTTAACTAGTTTACAGAGAGTTATTCCACATATTGGGGAATGGTGCGTAAACACTGGGAACACTGGAGATATCCCCCAACATCTGGAAATACTCAATCACTTGCCTGACTTTTAGGCTCTGTGACTGAGAGTTGACCGGTCATTAAACTGAGAATGAGTGCATATGACTGCATTAGCACATTCCTTATGGGACATAACAGACTCAGGGTTGGTCGTAAACGTCAACAGGCAGAAAGGTTAAATATCTAGAAGTAAAGACAGAAATATTCTTTGACAGATCCACTCTTTTTATCATTTATGATAACCTTAAAACATTAGTCTAATAATAATTTGGTCAATACTTAAATCAATAGGCGTCTTCCGATTTGAGTGTGGTCTTACACAACATCAATTACATCACAAAGTAGAATAAGATTGAAACATTCAATCAAACATGATTGATACTACCAATCATAACAGAAAAATCATCTCTCATCAATGTTTTGGATCATCTTTTGTCAAAAGCACAATAATGAACACACATAAAACACAGATGCATTATAGCAAAAAACATCAATTTTAAAATAATTAGGGCCGGGACTTTAACGCGTTAATTCAGATTAATTAATTACACAAAAATTAACGCGTTAAAAAAATTAACGCATTTTAATCGCACTTATTTTTGCACAGCGGAACGTTTCTCACTGGATGAGTTTCAGGCGTACCGATTATACTGGAGCACCAACTAACATTCATGACTTCAGCATGGGACTTCAAACAACAACAAACCACGGTGAACAATAGTCAAACATGAACGAACAAGCTGATGAGACCGCTTTGGTCGGCCCCGTGGATGGGACATTTTGTTTTAAAAAACGGACGGATGGAAGCGTCGATAAGAGCACGGTTGTGTGCAAATTATGCAAAAAAGAATGTGCATATCACCGCAGCACATCAAGCCTAAAGTATCACCTAAATGCAAAGGATGTAGCAGCTAGCGTGGACGTTAGCCTGACTCCGAGTGCAAGGAACCACACCCTGACCCAACCCACACTCAACCAGATGACTGGTTTCAGGGCCAGGATAAGTAAGTCCACGTCTGAGAGAATAACCAACTCCCTGGCTCACTGGACTGCACTCGACTGTAGACCACTTGGAGTCAAATCCATGTGAAAATTGCTTCTCTGTTCTCAGGTCAAATATGTATATTTGATTAAAAATGCGCTTAATTTCGATTAATTAATTACAAAGCCTCTAATTAATTAGATTAATTTTTTTAATCGAGTCCCGGCTCTAAAAATAATATGTTTTAACATTGAACCATTAGTTAATCTCACTCAATCTGTGCTGTTGTATTTGCTGTAAAGTGTCTCTACTGTAGGCTATTTTTATTATATGTACAGCACTTTGGCTCGACCAAAAATCATTTATAAATGTGCTATATAAATTTGATTTGATTTATCAAACTATAAAATCAAAACCAGCTTGCAGTTTAAAGATTTACTTCAAGGCAATCACTAGTCAAAAGCATTTTTAAACTCAGGACCATAAGAGATCCAGCTAAGGTATACAATTCACAGTTGTGATTTGATCAATCTGTAATCTGCAAAATTGCAGTGTCTTCAATTTAGGATTACATTTACGTTTACTTCATTACATATTAAATCAAAAGACTATGGCATGATAACATAATTACATTCCTTCAACTATGAATTATTATGTCATTTCAAAATCTGAAGGGAAAATCAAACAATTCTCAAAATGTTTAAAAATCTGAAAAGGAAAAGTTAGGCAAATATTCAAAGACTTTTGTAAAAACCTGGAAAGGAAGGATTAAACATTCTTAAAACTTGAAACATCATTTTAGGTCTGTCTGTGCATGGGTAATACATTGAAGAGTAGTGTTGTTAAGCCTGATTGCTGGACAATTAAGGATATTAACATTATCTGTTATAATATTCCTCCTCTCTATGACACAGAATGTCTGGTGTGTGTAAAGGCATCCTGATACTGTAGATTAGCACTGAGGTGCTGATTGGCTCATCACTTCTTCATCAGCGCCATATTTCAACCCCCCCCCCCCCAATTGCTCTGCTTTTGTGTGTCTCATTCAGTGAGCACTGTAGTTGATCCCCCCAGTGAAACGGAGGCTCATCTGCCTGCATTCCTTCTGCGATCTGCTTGAGAGCAGGTATTCCAAATGGCACATCCAGGTGTGTGTCTCCCCCCCCTGATGGGAGAGGTTAGGAAGACATCAAACTCCTCCAAGAAACAAGGAACCTTGTATTATAGAAGCCTCTGAAGCCCTCGCTCGTCCTGCAGGGTTGTCTGCTTGAGCCCACCGAGCAGAAAGATGAAGAGAAGAACCCCCTCTCAGCAGAAAGGTGAAGAAGCATCCCATCTCCTCAGAAAGTTGAAGATCAGAATCCTCTCATCTCGAAGACCTCGTGCCTCCTTGCCCGTGGCTGGGGTACTCTCTGCAGCCGGAGAGTGTGGCCCTCTCTCTCTGACCCTTGGCCTTCAGAGCTGTTCTAGTTATTGGGTTAACACTTGATAGAGATGTTTTCCTGAGTGCAGACAACTCAAGGTAATGGATTAGTACATTATCATTTAATTACAAAACTAGGATAGGCCCCTCAGAATTATTTGGGAGCCTTCCTGACACATGCATAAATGTAAGGTTTGTGTTAGTCATTTAACATGCAATAATCATATACTCATCAGTCCAAAGCAGAGACATTTTATTTTAAGTTAAAGGTGAGCTAGTCCCTGTGGATATAACCCCTTCTCAATGATTCTAAATGTTATATTAATTCACCATTTAACTTTTGATAACATATTAGTTTAGAAATACATTTCTTCTTCCATAAAACATAGGTTTGAGAAATAAATGTTCCAATATAAAAGCAATTACTCAATATAATTGACTCTGCCCTCCCTTTTCTTACAAATGTCACATATGAAATAATAACTCAGGAGTCCATCTAAGCATGGTGTAGTTTATAATCTATTAATCGAGAAGACTCAGTATCAGTATGCAACTCGCAAATATCACTTCTCTCTTTTCTATCTCTCTCTTCCCTCTTTTCTCTTTTCTCTCTTCCTCATCTCTCTCTTCTCTTTTCTTCACCCCTCTCTCTTTCTCATCTCTCTATCTTCCTCATCTCCCTCTTTTCTCTCTTCCTCATCTCCCTCTTTCCTCACTTCCTATCTCTCTCTTTACTCGCTTCCCCATCTCTCTCTTTTCTCACTTCCCCATCCCGCTCTTTTCTCACTTCCCCATCTCTCTCTCTTCTTACTTATGTTACATATGAAATAAAACGTAGGAGTCCATGTAAGCATGGTATAGATTATAATCCATTACTCGAGAAGACTCAGTATCACCTGTGTGCAGCTTACAAAAACAATTGTGAGAAACATATATTATGCAGGAAATGCATACCTTTGTTGAAAAACAAAGCATATCTGATGCAGGAGGAAAAGCTTCATCCCCCTTAACATCTGAGTCACTACTGATGGCATAGCATGAATGATAGTTCTTCATACTGATATTCTGAACAATCTGTGCTGTTGTATTTGCTGTAAAGTGTCTCTACTGTAGGCTATTTTTATTATATGTACAGCACTTTGGCTCGACCAAAAATCGTTTATAAATGTGCTATATAAATAAAACTTGATTTGATAGTGGGTGAGGGTGTCATTACTGAGAAATGTCAAACAAATTCAAAACCTTACATTTGAAAACAGGTTTGCATTCCTCCACTTAAGGTGACTATCATTGGAAACAATAAAAGCTAATTGTTTTGACGTAGAATCTATAAATTGAATTGTTAGAGCAGAACAGAATGGTCGTATTGTAGCCTGAGTTTCGTGCAGCCTCTAGTTTTACTAGGTGGAAACATCGTCCATATAATGTGAATACATGCAGAATTAGGGGATTAAGAGGCCCCTGACATTAGGCCTATTCTAAAATAGTAGGGGCTTTTAACATCTTGCAAACCTACAGGCATCCCCTGCATAGCAGTATGAATAGCCTTAAAAAAACAACCCACCCTGTGGTAACGAGAGTCATGTATCTGAACCAAATGCCCTAAATGAAGCCGTTAGTCTCATCTGACTGACCCAAGGGTTGGTGCTGGTGGGACAGGGAGGCTTCCAAGTGTTCAAACAAGAGGTCAAGCTTTCAGTTTATGGCTCGGTGGGGGGAGCAGACCCATGTGAGACAGTATCAACGTCTGTAATATTCAGTTTGAGGAGTGTCATTCTCTCTGGGAGCAAGAAATGGTGTCCATTCTCGGACCAGACCATTAATGTCATGTAGAGCAGCCATAGCATCTCTGCGACTGCACTCAGCCGGACTGTAGCAGGGCAGAACTGGGTGACTTTTAGTGAAGCCGTCCAAGGCCATAGACAAAATGGAACCACGTACTAACAAAAGGGACACAAGGTCATCAATGTCTCTCTTTACCTTTGGCCTAATCATAAAACAAATTAGTGAGAAAAATGTGGAACACTAATCCATCATGTGAAATGTTGAGTTAATTTAAATAATCACCTATGGGTGTGTGGGTGTGTGAACAGCTCGCCTGCCCAAGGTTTAAAACATTTGGGACAGCAGTAAAAATGTGTTGCTTAGACTGAACTCGAAGAAAGCCAGACTGGAATTTTTTTGTAAGAAATCAAAACACTTAATTACGTTCGGTACATTAATTAAAGACATTTAGCTTGAGCTGGGTTAATACTCTCTTTATGGTATTTCAATTGGGCCAAGTAGAACCCCTTCATGGATTTGGCTTGCAACACAAAGTTATACTGATCTCTGTCTGTTAGGATTTGGAAGTCTCATGATTTATTGTGTGGGCCTGTGAAGGAGAGGCCCTTGGAAAACAACATCTATCTTCGAACTGCAATTACTGATCTTAAAAAGATTGCAACATTATACTTCTTTAAAAAAATTGCTCAATTCATTTAACACATTTATTATGCACACAATAGAAACCTCAACAAATATATCGATCCTGGCTTAACCAGCGACCTTTACTCTATTGTTCACAAGCTCGGTTTCAGAAAACCTGTCAGTAGTTTAACAACTATTAGAATTGTAGTAATGTCTAGAGACCAATTGGTTGATACTAGAAATAATTTGAAACAGTTTAATAAAGAATGTTAAACTATATTTAAAACTGTAATTGAACTTCAACTTATATTAATTATCTGATTCCAGTGGCCAGTTGGAATACATAATCAACAAAGTTTCCATTTTGCAGCAACAGCGCAAAAGGTTTCAATAATAATTAGTATTATGTCTGAGTCTAGTTATGTCTTATCTGCTTTGTTTCGGAACGTGTTCAATACATTACGTTTCTTATTCATTATTACCATACAACACATAGATTAAGAATACATGAAATAATTAATACAACATTGACCCAATTGAGCAGACAGATTTTTTGCAACCCTGATCTCCTCAGGCAGGTCTTTACGACCAGCAGTGATGCCTCTGAGGGTCTCGGGGCGCAGGACGGGGCATAGGGTTTATACAAGTTCACAAAGATATCTTAACATACCAGCAATACAATTTCAAATGTATTCTTAAAGCAATACCATCTTATTATCTTCTTACACCTACAGCGCACACCCTGAACAGTGTGTTTCTTGTTTATATTTTCCCCTGCACACTCAGAGTCAGGACATAAAAACACTGTTTTGCTATTTATTTTCATTTTGCAGCACATTTACACTACCAGAATTTTGCTTTACATCTTTATATTGTTTGTTTTTCTCAAGTCATTTACTTTTGGTGAGATGACTAAAGTTTAGTTCATTTTACCCTGGCTATGGACTGATTCATTATTAGTTGTTACAAAACATACACAAGACGGCGGGTAGACAAACCAATATAGACCCCCCATACAAACAATTAGACAAACAAACATGAACTCACAATAAACACCAGCGCGACAGCAAAGTTCATCCAGCTCAATTTAGTCCGAATTAAGAGGTTTCAGAGGGGGTAGGGAATTATAGATGGGGCGCCTTGACTCGCGCATCCACCCTTGTATACAAGTCCTAGATCGTGCCTGAAGACCGTCCAAAAGCGATAACTAGCTTATCCTCTTGCGACACCACTACTCTATTCTAGTGGCGCTATGCACCCCCGACCAGGAGAACATAGACTTTTTTCCGCTACCCTTTCTCTCCAACAACAGCACAGTTAACTGTAGTCCTACACGACCAGCCTATACACCCGCCATCAAGTTCATCACAACGATGAATGACAGTTTTGTTCTACACTTGCTTGCCACTGCCCACCCGTGATCAATTAGCCTATAATGTTATGTATGCACCCCGGACCGACACCAGCTACTCCAGCAATAATGTAGGGAACGCTCAGCCAGGACCAAAGTCCCCAGACACTGATCCCCTGGGTTTATAATCCCCAAATGTTCATTAACCAAAAAACGAAATACAACCGCTCAGTTTCACAGGTAATTTTAAGATACCGTCAATCACAGATTCTGGTAAGGCAATGTCCAAATGTGGATTTGAAATTACACTTACCAGTTCTGTAGATTTGTTGGTATCCTGCCGACAACGCCAATTTGTAAGGGAAACTTCTGCAGCAATGGAGAGTCAGGACTCAGAGAGACACGAGGAGAGTTGGAGCTTTGATGTCAAACTGATGTTTATTTACAAGTTCTGACTGCCCTGGTGGGTTGCCATGTCAAATCTGACCAGTCTCTCTCTCGAATAGCCCTTTTAACTAGTTTACAGAGAGTTAATCCACATATTGGGGGATGGTGCGTAAACACTGGGAACACTGGAGATATCCCCCAACATCTGGAAATACTCAATCACTTGCCTGACTTTTAGGCTCTGTGACCGAGTCACCGGTCATTAAACTGAGAATGAGTGCATATGACTGCATTAGCACATTCCTTACGGGAGATAACAGACTCAGGGTTGGTCGTAAACGTCAACAAGGTCAACAAAGGTTAAATATCTAGAAGTAAAGACAGAAATATTCTTTGACACTGAATAGTTATTTTATTTTTACATGTTTGTTTGCCTAGTCTGAAAATGTAACTCTGCTGGCAACAGTAGTGGACACTAATGATTTACAAAAATAAGCGCCCCTACTGGCCCATTTCCCACTTCTCTCTGACCAGATCCAGCTGATCCAAGCTGCTCAGGTGCAACAGGTGTGTTCAACACTCAATTATGTTATTAACCAGCCGTATAATGGCCTGAAGTTTACAGTTCTGTCATGACTTAAGACGGATCCAGTAGTCTGCTTTTGTCTCCTGTACTACTTCAGACCATAATTTTACAATTATCAACAGGAAATTGCAGTACATACAAAATAAATATTTAAAACAGATTCATCAAAATCGACTTATACTTATGTTATCATTACCTACTAAATGTCTTTCCAACTCCACATTTCTAGTTTGTTTTTGATTTCTCCAAGCTATTCCCTCACATTTGACTAAGCTTCTTCAGAGCCACATTATACAAATGTTTTCACAGGCTGAAGCGTAATCCCATGACTACTATACTGACCTTTTTCTGTAACAATGCTGTAATTTGATTATATCGCCTGACACTTTGGATTCAGCATAAGAAAGGTCATATTTGAAGGTTCTCAATATGAAATTCAGAGAATGGGGATTGCCTGCACATGGCGTTGGCTGAGCCAGCGGCTAACGGCTAGCGGTGCTAACAGTATTCATCTAAAGGGGAACCAGAGGGTTGCTGTGTTATCAGTGGTAACCACCAAACAAAGGCATTGCAAAGCTGTTAGCTCCATTAGCTACACACAGGACTTGCCACGCTAAATAAACAAGAACAGAGAAGCTCGGATTACAACATACTGATCAGGTAGCCATTAGTCACCATGTATATTTACTAGGGCTGTCAAGTTAACGCGTTAATAACGCGTTAACGCAAAAAAAAATTAACGCCACTAATTATTTTAACGCGATTAACGCATGTGTATTTTTTTTCCTCGGCCGCCCCGTAGTTTCAGAGCATCGAGTTTAAAATACCATCTGCTGACAGCCCCGCTCCTGCCGCCCGCTTGTGGCAGACCACACTTCCACGCTCACCGGCAGGCACCGACTGGCCATCGGGAGGACCGGGAGGGTGTGTGTAATGTGGCCCGAGCGAGCAAGAGAGAGACCTTACGTGCATTGTTGCTGTTGTTAGCATCTGGTGCTAGCTAGCTGCGCTAACGGATATAAGGAGCTGTTTAAATGAAAACAGAGGAGCGACATTTCGCCACAACTGCGCCGAGCACTTGACTTGATGCAGGAAGCAGACAGCGAGACATTGGAGGAGTAGTCAGCACACTCATGATCGCAGCAACATGATTTCAGCGTCCAGGCAGCTCCCGTTCGAGCATATGCCTTGAGTTGCACAAAGCTCCAACGATCCAACGCGCGCACACACACACACACACACACACACACACACACACACACACACACACACACACACACACACACACACACACACACACACACACACACACACACACACACACACACACACACACACACACACACACACACACACACACACACACACACACACACACACACACACACACACACACACACACACACACACACACACACACACACACACACACACACACACACCATTTGTATTGTATGAGAGAGGTTGAATTGAGGCGAATATGTGTAATGTTCAGAGGTTGTTGTTTAATATTCATGAGAATATTTGTCATTGTTCAAATAATAATAAACATTAGCATAAAGCATATTTGTCCACTCATATGTTGATAAGAGTATTAAAAACTTGAAAAATATTCCTCTAAGGTACATTTAGAACAGATAAAAAATGTGCGATTAATTTGCGATTAATCGCGATTAACTATGGACAATCATGCGATTAATCGCGATTAAATATTTTAATCGACTGACAGCCCTAATATTTACATAGCCGTTCCTGACTTTTATATTAATGCTCTAAATATAGAACAGATTATCTTTAAAGATATTATACACTGTTAATACAACAACTATTAAAGGTGGGTTTGGTAATTCACTTCAGAAACACTTTTTGTTATATTCCGTGGAATACTCTTACTGTCTTTCCCCTAGGATGGAGTCATAGCAGCGGTGCTAAGGCACGTGGGCCCAGCATAATGTAAGCGCGGAGAGCGTGGAGTTCTTTAGTGTGTGCACGTGCGAAGTGCGCCCCGCCAATTTGTTTCTATGTGTCTGCCAGCACAAGAAAGGCTCTTGAGGCCTAGTACCAGGGCCGGTTCTATCCAGATTTTTTTGAACATTTTAAAGTAACATGCTTCAATCTGGTGCACTTTGAGCACACAATTACTAGAGACCTGATCTAGGGGGTACAACACTAAAACACCCATATGAAAAATATTGGTTTACATTTGAATAATCAAATAAGTATGTGAACATAACCAATAACCTACCATAGCCATTAACAAATACATGTAACTTATTTTATTTTTGTTGTTCATTCATATCTTATTTTAGCTAGTTAACATTTATTTATTCATGCATATTTTTGTATCTCTCCAACTTTAAACAATATTTTTGGTTACTGTCCTATAGTATGTTAGGAGATATAAATGATAACTAGGCCGCATTTCCAAATCTCCCCGCGTCCCTAAACAAGCTGTTATCTTACATGAAGGAAATCCAGAGCATACACTTAACCGTTAAACAATAATCCACTTTAATGGTAATATACAATGCAATACAATCAAATACATTACCATACACAACCATATCGTATCATATGTGTAATGTCAGGAGTTGGCCTACTCCTGGCTCCTGCCCACAGGCCGCCACGACCTCCCAGTCCAAGCGGCACGAGAAGAGAGAGAGAGGGCACACAGCGGGGTTCCTGTCTAAATACCTCGCTGACCAAAGGAGGAGTTATCTGCGCCTCCCTTCCAGACCAGTGATTGGCTGCCCAAATTATTATCAACACCTCACATCTTAAATTCCCCAATCCCAGTGGCTTAGCTTCATTATCACAGGGATCTGAGATGACTGTATGTTAACTCCACACCTTCCCCCTCTTCCTTTGTCCTCACAAAACCAAATGTTCACAGGCCCCAACAACAGTTCACAGTTTTCTACCCAAATCATTTTCCCTTTTTAAGCATCTTGATAGTTTACTAACATGAATACATACAAATATTTCCTCACAATTCTCCCTTTTGCACTCTTAAAAAAGAGTGCAATTTACACAAGGCACTTGCAAAAAACTGCATCCTTGTCTGCTGAGTCTCCATACTTGTCCTCTCCGGATACAACTCGAATGGTTTCATCAGACCATCTCTGAGGGCAGGATGGGCTGGTTACACGCAGCACATTTAGGCGCCAGGACCCTGTGGTAGTCTTTCAGACAGTAGATTTTATTCTCAGTGTCCACAGTGAAGGGCACTCCGTCCAGGCTCTCGTTGCAGATGACGCAGCGGAAGCAACCGGGGCGGTAAGACTTCCCCAGGGCCTGCATGTCCATGATTAGATGTCCACCTGCGTTGCACTTGTCTGCAGACTGCTGGAACCCAGAGTACAGAAAGTCCTCTTCACAGAAAACCCTTCCTGCGTCATAGTAGAACGCCTTCCCTCTCAGCCTTCGACTACAGGCGCTGCAGGTGAAGCAGCTGTCATGGTAGAGGCTGCCCATAGCTTGGCAGGCCTGGCTGGCTCCATACACCGTCTTGTTGTACTTAACACACACTCCTGTTTCAGCGGAGAGTGGAGCCGTCTGGCTTGCCGTGTCTTTGTCCCCTCTGATCCGCTGACGGCGGCTTCTGGGTTGCCTGCTAGAGAGATGTCTTCCTTCTCCTCCGGCTTGCTGATGGCGGCTTCCGAGTCGATGCTGAATAGATGTCCTCCCGATCTTCCTTCTCCGGTCCGATGATGATGCCTCCCGGGACGACTGCTGGATGGATGTCCTCGTGGTCCTTCTCCTCCAATCCGCTGATGACAGCATCCGAGTCGACCTCCATGACGAGAGCCAGATCTGTCCTGATGTCGTCTAGGGTCCTCGCAGGTGTTTTCCCCGCCGCACACTGGCTCCAGTGGTACCAGTTGTCCCCCTTTCCTTGTAGGCGGACGGCATGGGATGTCCTCTGGGTCACTCGGTCGGGGCCGGAGAGCCTGGGGTTGACAGTCAGCCTCCTGCGTCTCGGGTCCCCCTTTTGGCATCCACAACCTGTGTGGAGAAATCTGATACAAATCCCTCAAGCCTACGCTCCGGGCTCTGGGGCCCTCGGCTGTTTGACCCACCAGTGCGTGGCAACTTGGAGCCTGTTGGTGGGGTGTCTTAAAACAGACGTCTGTGCACAGGTTTTCTAAATTAATTGTGCAGCTTCAGAATCTTAATACTTGGACTGTGCCCACTAAATAAGAACCACAACATCTTTAGGTAAACTAAATAACATATTTCAATAGCTCTGAATTTCTGACAAGCATCTGTATTTATTTTTAAATGAAATCCCTGAGATCCCATTAAAAACCTAAAAATATGATTTGAACTGCTAATGTTTCTGGTAAAGAAACACACTATAATGTTATGGATTCAAAAACAACCAAAATCACAATACTAACAAAGTGAATGGCTTCCTGGTGATACTGCTTCTACCCGTCAGTTCTTAGATATTATCCTACTAAAAAATGAATACAGAATTCCAACAAACTGTCATCAAATGTCTTTCTATTACAAATGTAGATGAAATGTATATCCCCATAATGACCTAAACAATAAAGTCTATGGCTCTTACTTCTTTACCAGGCTAGTTACATGATGTTGTCTGTTGAAACATTACTCACCGGTCAGCCTCTCCAGTATTTCATTCTGGACTTACATCTCTCTGGTAGCCCCTTGGCCACTGATTCTTTATCTGTGTTACCTGCTATAACTCAATCAATACTAGAGACATGTCAACATTCATCAAACAGCCTCTTATCCCCAAATATGGAGCAGGTCAATTCTAAAACTGTCAATCAATGGTCAGATTGAACAATGGAGTTGGGCCAGCAGGTTCCTTTCAGTCCCTACATGAAAAATGTACATTGTAAAGTTTACACTCCCCCTTTTTTACACATTATCTCATGTGTAAACACAAACCTGTATGGAAGAAAACCTTCAGGTCATAATGGATTATAAGACAATACCAAACATTTTTCCCAAATGTACATCCATTATTTCCACAGTAAACACTTGAGAGTGTTTCTCTCCATCATTCAGTCCTAAAAGAAACAGAATTCCAAATGTCATAGTTTGAGTTTCACATTCTTCAAACCGCCACCTCCTGTGGGAGTGAAACATCATCAAGCAGATTAGATACGGTTTCCCCTTTTGTGCAATGTTAGGAAACCTCTCATTTCACACATTATTATCACCCAAAAATAATGTGTTAGTCCAAAACATGCTTGATTAGTCATCGTTTTAAATCATGCAGTTGCACTGATCAGGTGCAGACATACACACACTCACACTCACACTGTCAGGTTGTAAAGTCAGGTTTGGTCAGGTTCACCGCAGAGTCAGTCATTGACAGTGCCTTCCCAAGTTACCCTGTCGGTCAGTTGGTCTCAGTCTTTTTGGCCATGTGTCGTGCTCTGCAGAGACTTTGATGTTCCAGCACAGGCCAGCCTCCTCCGTCTATAAAAATCTGTATATATGGAGCGCCATCATTTATTAATTCACAATTACAACTATAATGTTCAAGATATCTTATCAAGGTCTGTACTAATCAACAATGACAACCTACAGACAGCTCATTTATTTAAATATACGCAATATATTGACTTCGCTTTTATTTATCTGACTTAATTAACGTGCTTCCCCCCCTTTCAGCCACTAGATGGCAGCAGCAGAGCACAAATGAGCTTCACTCTTCTGAGCGAATGTCTGATTTCCACAGACAATGCTCACACAGGTTATTCAGGTAAAAATCACACAGATTTATTCCCCGTACAGTTTGTCTAGCTTGATAACGTGCTTCATATGTCGTCACGCAGGACTCTCTGCCTACCTTGCGATCAACGTTATGTTTACGTCAGCCTTTCAAATTAATTTTTACAGACAAGGGAAACGAGAGCCGGTCTCGTCACAATGTAGGTGACGTTAGCGCTCTCTCCCAAGGATTTAACATATAACAGTCCGCTGACCCTTTCGCTTATTTGGCCTTAGACTGTTATTTACCCCCAGTTTTAAACGGCGGCTCGATCTGAAAATATCGAGCGTCCAGGTTTCGTCGTGTAGGAATTACACCTCACAGCCCACGAACTGCACCGTCTCCACGCCACTTCAGGAATAAACTACCTGAGATCCACGCTAACTGCTTTATATCTCGTCACGCATGACTCTCTGTACCTTGCGATCAACGTTCACGTGTTTTATATAACTTTCCTAACATGGTAAAATATGCATCGTATATTCCATTCAAACTTCAAAAACACTCTGAAACGCCTACAGACAATCCTACAGTTTCGTTACCTTATTTGTAGTGGCGCAGGGCCCTGCTATTGTCCGAGGCGTCTAAAAGTGTTTGTTCCCGACCCAGTCTGGTCGCCTGAATCCTTCCACAGCTCATGTTTATTCGGCACGTCGAGATCACCATTTGTTAGGAGATATAAATGATAACTAGGCCGCATTTCCAAATCTCCCCGCGTCCCTAAACAAGCTGTTATCTTACATGAAGGAAATCCAGAGCATACACTTAACCGTTAAACAATAATCCACTTTAATGGTAATATACAATGCAATACAATCAAATACATTACCATACACAACCATATCGTATCATATGTGTAATGTCAGGAGTTGGCCTACTCCTGGCTCCTGCCCACAGGCCGCCACGACCTCCCAGTCCAAGCGGCACGAGAAGAGAGAGAGAGGGCACACAGCGGGGTTCCTGTCTAAATACCTCGCTGACCAAAGGAGGAGATATCTGCGCCTCCCTTCCAGACCAGTGATTGGCTGCCCAAATTATTATCAACACCTCACATCTTAAATTCCCCAATCCCAGTGGCTTAGCTTCATTATCACAGGGATCTGAGATGACTGTATGTTAACTCCACACCTTCCCCCTCTTCCTTTGTCCTCACAAAACCAAATGTTCACAGGCCCCAAAAACAGTTCACAGTTTTCTTACCCAAATCATTTTCCCTTTTTAAGCATCTTGATAGTTTACTAACATGAATACATACAAATATTTCCTCACAAGTATACATTGGAATGATTTCAAACCTGTTTTTATTTATCCTAATAATTATAAAGGAGTGCCTTGGAAATATGTGTTTACTAGGGGTGTAACGGTTCACAAACATTTCGGTTCGGTACGTACCTCGGTTTTTAGGTCACGGTTCGGTACGTTTTCGGTACAGCAGAAAAAATGATCACAAAACATAAAATATTTTTTGGGGTTTTTTAATAATTATTAAACTGTGAATAATGTATTCACTCAAATAAATACAAAATCTAATAAAATAGACATTAAGGTGCAGCATTTCGATGAACTGAAATAATCTGTATTTGAACTTTACTGTACTAGTGCTCACAAAACAAAAAATATTAATTTTGGGTTTTTAATTATTATTAAACTGTGAATATTAACTCAAGCGCTTCGAGATTTGTCTTGGCAGATGAGAAGCGTCTGAACTTTTTGCGAGTGGTGGAGGCTTAAATGCTAGTGGGAGTTGGGTTTGCACTTCAGTCTTTTTTCTTTTGGTACCGGTGATATCCACATTCGGGTGATGCCTTTTCAAATGAGTGTGCAAGTTTGATGTATTGCCAGTCGCGTAACCAATTTTAGTTGAACAATGCCGACAAACAGCTTTGGATCGGTCCACCTGTCTTTGTCCGTCATCCTTGTACGTAACTGCAAATCCAAAATGTTCCCAAACCAGAGACTTCAATGATGCTGGAGGATTTTCGAGCTCAACTTTGTCTGCGTTCGCCATTTCGACAGTTCCTCAAATTACTGACTACATTTGAACGCATCCCTGTGACCAGCTCTCATAGTATGCCTCTCGTCCAATTAAATGACTTGGTCGCTCTATGACGCGTTGAACCCAATGTGAGCAAATTACACTGAATGCTGCGACGCAGCACCTGAGATTACTTCCAAAAAGTTGTTCACGTTCTCAATTTTTTATGTTTAATGTTATATTCGTTCGGTACACTTCGGTACACTTCGGTGTACCGAACCGAAGGGCCCATACCGAATATTTTCGGTATAAATACGTATACCGTTACACCCCTAGTGTTTACATAATTTGTGGTCAAAACGTTTGAGACCCACTGAGATGACTTAGACTAAAATTAACTAGCTAGTACATACAGTGGCAATGTCTCAAGATTTAGCAAAAATACACCTTTATGGAACATACAGTAACACAAATACTACAAATTCACATAACAAACAATCAAAAATGAAAAAGAGTTGCCACTTATTATTATTTTAATAAATAAAAGTAAAAAAAGATTTAATTATTTATTTTTTGGGTACTTGGCTGGCGCCCCCTAGCAGCGGTGCGCATATTTCAGCAGCGGCGCTGCGCCGCCACTATTTGTATATAGGGGAAACACTGTCTTAACATCCCGATGACAAGGAATATATTAAATGCTTTGACAATACATAAAAAATGTCATCGGTGGAAGCCGTGGCGCTGTAAAAAGCACGGCCCGGCTCAGATAATTGGATGGCCTAACTGCCTGTCAACCTTCCATCTCATGCACAAACTTATCTCGTGCCCTCATTGGTCATGTTCATGTATGTTGGAGGAAGGGCTCTCTAATGAAGTCTGAAGGAAGGGGCAGATTTTCTTCAGCTGCGTACTTTCAAATTCTAGCGCACTCGAGCTGGTTTCTCTATTCTTATCTACCCTACCTTTAAGTCGAGCTTTAAAAAACGCATACAAATAAAAATATGTTTTTTAAAATCTATTTGGAGTGCCTACTGCTTATTGTGCCTATTGTTGACTTTGTTGCCAACATTAATTAACCCTTTATGCAAGCCCTATCACCTTGGCTTTAATGCCTTAATAATCGAGAGAAGGAGTTTTGGCACAAATGCATTAATTCTTTGAAAAGTACACATTTCTGGCCAAAGTAGGTCAATATTGATGACGTTACACACATATATTTATTATTGTGCTGTTCTTAATGCTGGAGATAGGTATTTCAGGGGGGTTGTGCTGTTATGATGGATCAGTTTGGATGGTGCAGCACCCAGACAGAGAAGAGACGTTCAGTTCTACAGACTTGATGCAATTATTTCTTCACCTTTATATTTATTGATATTAGGGCTGTCAAGTTAACGCGTTAATAACGCGTTAACGCAAAAAATTAAAAATTAAAAAATTAATGCCACTAATTATTTTAACGCGATTAACGCATGTGTATTTTTTTTCCTCGGCCGCCCCGTAGTTTCAGAGCGCATCGAGTTTAAAATACCATCTACAAACTGATGCTGCTGACAGCCCCGCTCCTGCCGCCTGCTTGCAGCAGACCACACTTCCACGCTAACCGGCAGGCACCGACTGGCTATTGGGAGGACCGGAAGGGTGTGTGTATGTGTGGCCCGAGCGAGAGAGAGACCTTACGTGCATTGTTGTTGTTAGCATCGGGTGCTAGCTAGCTGCGCTAACGGATATAAGGAGCTGTTTAAATGAAAACAGAGGAGCGCTCTATCCACACAACTGCACCGAGCACTTGACTTTATGCAGGAAGCAGACAGCGGGACATTGTACGAAAAGTCAGCACACTCATGTTCGAGCATATGCCTTGAGTTGCACATAGCTTCAACGATCCAACACACACACACACACGCACGCACGCACACACCATTTGTATTGTATGAGAGAGGTTCCAGGTTGAATTGAGGCGAATATTTGTAATGTTCAGAGGTTGTAGTGTTTAATATTCATGAGAATATTTGTCATTGTTCAAATGATAATAAACATTTGCATAAAGCATATTTGTCCACTCATATGTTGATAAGAGTATTAAAAACTTGAAAAATATTCCTCTAAGGTACATTTAGAACAGATCAAAAATGTGCGATTAATTTGCGATTAATCGTGATTAACTATGGACAATCATGCGATTAATCGCGATTAAATATTTTAATCGACTGACAGCCCTAATTGATATACAATGTGTGCATAATTAGTATACCATATCATAATTTTTAGGCATATTTTCCAACTGCAAGCTGTATAAACTTTAAAGGTCACCTATCATGCTATTTTTAGGCAATAGCATAGGTCTCAGATAGATATATATATATCAGGGTTTCCGCTAGGATTTTTTCTCGCCGGTCAAATGTCCGGGCAGAATTTATTTTACCGGACTAATTTGAAACTTACCGGTCATATTTCAATAATAATAATAGTTGTGTAGCAGAGTTTCCGTTAGCAGGTAATTACCGGACTATGAGCAGATATGCTTCAGTTTAAAACTCAGTTCACGGGCTCATTTTTATATTGCTTCAGTTTATAATCGTAACAGATCGAAAAATTCAGATTCATTTTTCAATAAATTATTCCACAAACAACAAACAACATAATTACTACATTCAAACAAACTACTTGTAGTAGATAACGTACATTATTCAGAAGTTTACATCAACTTTGAATAATAACACGGGAGAAACGGATCCTCTCCCTCCCTCTCTCTCTCCTGACAGCACGTCAGTTTCTCATGCAGCTCGCTAAACAGAGGGCGGGGCTTCGGTCAGACTCAGCAGCTGATCTGATCTCTCTCTCGCTCCGGTTACACTTCACTCGCGTTTATGTCCATATCGATCAGATCCAGCTCTCCTGATCGGCCTTTATAGAGAGCACCGATCAAACTATTAAGAGTGAATATCGGCCGATAATGACCGGCGGCCGATCGATCGGAGCCTCCCTAATTATTACCAGACATTTTGACCGTCAGGTTTTGAATTTACCGGTTTTTTATAAATTTTACCAGCTAAAAACCGGTAATTACCGGCTAACGGAAACCCTGATATATATATAATATATATATATGTCTATGAAGTATTTTGCTCAAAATACCAAACAGATCACCCATTCTAGCCATGCCTCATATCCCTTTATTTCACTTCCTGTTACTAAAGTGCTGATTCGGAGCTTATGCCTGCTCCTGTGGGACCCGGCAGATACTGTCTAAATGCTGCGGTGATGAAACGCCATATCATGTTCAAAACCACATCAAGGATTATTCCTGAAACAGTATGGAGCTCAAATGCTTTTTCTCTTGCGGGTTTACCACAAGGTGAGTTCCTTTTCATTTCCTGCTTGTTTACACATACTCCCTCCAGTACAGGTTAGCTCTGAGTGTTAGCGATGCTAATGTAAACATCGAACATATTACGTCCAAAACACGTCGGGCATTAAAAGACATTAAAAAGTGCATTTTGCATGATAGGTCCCCTGTAATGCGTATTGGATTTATGCAGGTGATGTGTATTTGTGTAATGAGGGAGGGTGCGACCTAAGGAGCAGAGATGGAGTACTCAAGTCCTGGACTCGGACTCGAGTGCCGATTTTCGGGACTCGTGACTCGACTCGGACTCTCGCACTGATTGATGCGACTCAGACTTGGACTCGTGAATTCTCGCGTACGATGACTCTGACTCGGACTCTTGAATTGTTCCCCCCACGATGACTCATACTCGACTTGTACATTGACTCTCCGACTTTGACTCGAGCAAGTTTTCTCTGGAGTCTGATGCCCTCTATCCTGGCGAGTTCACATACTGGGCCCGCTATTCCAGTCTAGAGATGTCTAGAGACACACCCCGCATCGTGCTGTATGCTTTCACACATTCTGCTTCCACATTGGAAAAGAGCAGTGCAAAAATGCTTGTTATGTGGAAAGAATATTGAAGTGAAGGCTCCATAACGCATTACTCTAAGGATCGAGTTGGCTGTCTTGAACACTATCATCAGAGTAACATGATCTAATCAATAAATAAAGATTCAGCCGATAACACGAAAGCACATGGCTACTTAACATGCAGAATGAGTCATGTTGCATGCTAAGTAGCCATGTGCTTTCTGGGGCTCAATCTTTATCAGTAAACTGATTTAATGGTAAAAGTTCCTTCAAAATAAGAGTCCCGATCTTATTACTATCAAAATAAAAGTGCAAAACGAAAACTTTACCATAGGAAAATATTGGCATACAAATGTGATCACTTCTCTAAAAGGTAACTCATTTTAAATATAGTTAGACATATTAAAGGTAATTTACAATAGTATTATAATCAAAAAGAGAAATTTGAACGTTAGTTTTTACTGAAATGATCAAATAAAGTCAACATTTCTGTGTTTACTGAGCTGTGTGGGGTTTGTACAACTTTTAAAATATGTTTTAAAGGTGATATACACAGTAATAGATGTTAAGGACTAACACGTTTATAAAAAATACATTTGTATTGATTTTAAGATCTTTTCATACAATCATACGTATTGGGATAATTTGTATTAATGTGGACCGGAGGGAGAGGGTGACGAGCATAAGTTTCACTTTCCTTTTTTATTAACTTTGGTCATGAAGAATATGTTTCTCTGTTGTCCACGTTCATAAAACATAAAACAACAGCATCAGAGCACGGTGCAGAGTCTCTAGATGAGTTTACAGTAGTCCGTTGTTATTATACATCCATTTAGTCCGCTGTATAGAAAACTGTGATTTCCCCACAGCAGACGCACATTTATAACGTCCGCTGGCGCATCATGAATACGTCGGATAGTGAAAGTGTAGTCGGATTCTCAAAGCACCTCAGTCTCTTCTCCTAAGTCCTTTTGAATTCTCCTATCCACTATCCCTTAACAATGAAAGAATAATGACCCTTTCCTCACCTGACCTAAATCCTATTGAGTAGGTGTGTAACGGTATCCGTCACGGTTCGGACGTCACGGTTCGGCACATGCAGTCACATGACGAATACGCCTTTTTTTATGAGTGGGAAAAAAGTCTGTCACTCAGGGCTGTATCAATTACACTATATATAATCCAGGAGGCGGTATTGCCCCTTAAAGCGGTTTGCCAGCCGCCCTTAAACAACAAATGAAGAACAAGAAGAAAACACAACAAAACTAACAAAATACAAGAAGAAGAAAAGTTAGTATGGCGATTTCAGATATCACACAGGAGCTAGAAGACCCACCTGCTTCGTTTAAATCAGCTGTGTGGGAACATTTCGGGTTCCCTGTGGACTACAACAACGGACAGGCTCCATCAATGGAAGGCTTGTGACCTATTGAAAAAAAGGGTGGCTATTATTTAAATGCAAGCAGACTATGTATGGAAACTTTGCTTCTTTTGAATATGTGGCACTTCAGTTGAAATGCTCCTTTCGAGCTCTTTTCCTAAACATCTAAAGACCACCCAAATACTGTGCAAGCTTTTTTGATGATTTTACCGAGTTGCTGTCTATAGTGTGTATTGACTTTGACCGTTTAATCATTGTTGGCGATTTTAATATCCATGTTGACAACCCTGAGGACAGAGGGGCTAAAGAACTGTTTTGTGTTATCGACAATTTTGGACTGACTCAGCATGTCAAGGGTCCGACGCACATCTCTAAGCTTGTGGTGACTGATGTTGCGCTCTCCGACCATTCCTGTGTTTTCTCTGAAAGCTCTATTACCTTCCATACAACTGTTAAGAAAGAGGTAACCACGAGACATCACTTAACTGAAAATGCAGAGGAAATGTTTGCTCATATTTTTACTCCCTCAATTGCCCATGCTAACTTCTCAGTAAATGAGCTAGTTGATCATTTTAATTCTAAAATAACAAATGTCATGGATACCATCGCTCCCATTAAAATACAGGAAGTATCTGGCAAGAAAATATCTCCATGGAGAAAAGCCATGACTGTGAGAACAGCAAAAACTGAGTGCAGAAAAGCTGAACGCAGGTGGAGAAAAACAAATCTCCAGGTTCACTTGGAAATATATAAAGAGAAACTTGGTTTCTATAATCAGGAAATAAAAAAGGCACGACAGTCTTTCTTTTCTGACATCATTACCAAAAATAAAAACAACTCGCGTGCCTTGTTTACTACTGTCAACAGACTAACAAACCCCCCAGTGTCGATAGCCTCTGAATTTCTATCCACCAGGGCCTGCAATGATTTTGCCTCCTTCTTCACTGACAACATCATGCAAATTAGACAAGCAGTCTGTCTCAGGTACAGCAAATGTGACACTATGTTCACCTAAAGCCAATTCAGACACCATGTCAGAATTCTGTCTGATAAATGCTAAAGACCTGGAAGACATTATCCAACATCTGAAATCCTCCTCCTGTAGCCTCGACATCATCCCGACAAAACTGTTTTTCATTGCTTGGCCTCAGATCTACTACACATAGTAAACAAGTGTCTTCAATCAGGTGTATTTCCACAGGCCCTGAAAACTGCAATAGTTAAACCGCTCCTAAAAAAGCATAACCTAGACAAAACCATAATGAATAATTACAGGCCAATATCAAACCTTCCCTTTTTAAGCAAATTGATTGAAGAAGCAGTTTTTCAACAGTTGAGTAATTTCATGTTTTTAACTGACGGCTTTGATGTGTTTCAGTCGGGCTTTCGACCTAACCACAGCACTGAGACTTCACTTGTTAAGGTCTTAAATGACATCCATTTGAACACAGACAGTGGCAGAATATCAGTGTTAGTATTATTAGATCTCAGCGCTGCCTTTGATACTGTTGACCACAACATATTGCTAGACCGTCTTGAAAACTGGGTGGGAATTTCAGCAACAGCTCTTAACTGGTTTAGCTCCTACTTGAAGGACAGAACAAACTTTGTATCAATTACAAATCAACCCTGATAAATATGTCATTCAGGGTTCCTCAAGGCTCCATTTTAGGACCTTTGCTTTTTAATATTTATATGCTACCTCTGGCTGAAATTATTAAAAAGAGCGATCAAAGCTATCACATCTATGCAGACAACACCCAGATTTATTTTAAAATTACACTGGGAGACTACTCTCCGATTAGAACACTGAGTAAGTGCATTGAACACATCACTGACTGGATGACTCAGAACTTTCTCCAACTGAACAAACAAAAAACTGAGATCATTGTTTTTGGAGCAAAGAAGGACCGATTTAAAAGTAATCACAGAGCTTCAGTCGGCAGACTACAAAACCACTAATAAAGCCAGAAATCTCGGTGTAGTGATGGACTCAGACCTGAATTTCAACAGTCACATTACAACAGTTATTAGGTCTGCATACTACCACCTGAAGAATATATCAAGGATTAAAAAAATAATGTCGCAACAGGATTTAGAAAAACTTGTCCATGCTTTTATTTTCAGTAGACTCGACTACTGCAATAATGTATTCACAGGGCTCACTAAAAAATCTATCAGAAAGCTGCAGCTGATTCAGAACGCTGCTGCTCGAGTCCTCACTGACACTAGAAAAGTGGATCACATCAGTCCGGTTCAGAGATCATTACACTGGCTTCCAGTCTGCCAAATAATTGATTTTAAAATACTACTGCTAGTTTTTAAATCACTAAATGGCTTAGGACCGAGGTATATAGACGACCTACTCCATCACTATGAAGCATCCAGGAGTCTCAGGTCTTCTGGGTCAGGTCTGCTCTCTGTTCCGAGAATAACCACTAAACATGGAAAAGCAGCTTTTAGTTATTATGCCCCAACAATTTGGAACAAACTGCCCAAATCGTGCACGTCTGCTGAAACACTTCCTATTTTTAAATCCCGACTAAAAACGCACCTATTTGCCGCTGCTTTTAATTGAGCTGCCCATACTCACACTACAGTATGGCTTTGTGGTCATGTATTCTGTACCTGCTGTGTTTATTTATTTAATTAATTTCATTACCTTTGCTTATTATGCCTGTTTTTAAATGCCTTTTTAATAATGTATTTATGCTGTATTTGTTCTTAAATGTCTTTTGCTTTTAATCTGTAAAGCACTTTGAATCGCCACGTGCTGAAAAGTGCTATATAAATAAAATTGCCTTGCCTTGCCTATTGGTATATTGCCTGGCATTTTTGGCTTAATGTCATAAATGTTTATTTGCAAATTTTGAGTTGTTTGTTTATTATTCTCACTTTAAAAGGTGAAAATAAACAAGTGAGGTGGGAACATTTTAGTTTTCATTTAGTTGCATAATAATTCTGCACACTAATATAGTTGCCCAATAATTGTGCACTGCACACATATCCTCCAATACAGTTTTTCAAATGAGTCTTACAAGGTTGTCCATATAGAACTCACCTGACTGGGCTTCAACGCTGTTTAATTGTTGTTGTATTTGTTCTGAGATAAATTAGCAAGTGTCACATTTAAGGACATCTTTTGATTGACATGGTGATTGATTAGGCTTTAGGAGATTATAAGTGCTGGTAGTAAGGGATATCGGCTCTGTGCTCCTTGAACACTCCAGTAACAGTGGGCTAGTAAATACAAATGCAAACTATATTCCATGCAGCCCTTCAGGAAATGCTCCCCTGCAGTAGCCATTACAGCCATTCTCCAAGGCATTTTTAGAAACTTTTAATTTCTCCAGGGCTTTCAAATTGCCTGTTTAGGTTGTGCAGAGGCATTGTTCCAAGCATCTATAAAATACCACTGTGGCCCATGCAATGACCATATGGAGCTCCATAGCATTGTTTCATCCTAATTGCCCCCTTCTACAAGTGTCGATTTCATTCAGGAGAATACAAGGACCAAGGGCAGAAAAGAAGAATGGATGAGACGAGAGGGGGGGCTGAGGGTGAGGAGAGCTGACATTCATCAGAGTTCTCCCGACAGATGGATGAGGATACTGTCGTACTACACTTTGTTCAGCAGATGAGCAGCACCACTCTCCCTGGATTTCATTTGGCCTTGCTGGTCTTGTTAGAGTGTTTCTTCTCTCTTCAACATCGCAGACAAGGACCCTGACTCTTAATTTTAGCAGCTGAAGAGCTCCAGATCAATAACCATCAGTGTTTGGTTTTGGCCCGCTGCGCCGGTCAAATGGGGGGATTCCCCCCTCCCTCCCTCCTCTACTGCTCCCCCACCTTTATAGAAGGTTTCATTTAGTTTTGTCCAATTTCTCAGAAATCTTGTCAACTCTGGGTCAGTTTAAGATGTGCGTGCATGTGCCATGCACGCAGGTATACTGCTGTGATGTCTGAGAATTACACAATTGTTCTTCACGTAATTATTCTGCTGCTTTCAGCACATACAGTAGACGCACTGATTGTTTTCATGTCCGGATATGTCAGAAGCACTATTGAAAATCTATCTGTTTAGCAGAGGTGGAAGAAGTAATCAGATCTTTCAAGTGAAAGTAGAATTACTGCATGGTAAACATACTCCCTCATGCGGTACCTTGGCGGTACCTTGGCTCTCAGCCTCCGAGGAGCACTGCACACTGCTGGGAATGCCTGATATTCACAACTGATCCACTGAAAACTGAAACTTTAGTTGTCTAACCAAGGCAGCAGCGAGACACCAAAGCACTGCCGGACACTTACAAGCAACGGTGCTTTTGAAAAGGGGAAGCCTGAGTGGATCTAGAGTTTAACGAAGAAGTGTGTAGGAAAACGCTCCACAATGGTTTTTATAGAAATACGACTGGACAGACTGGACTTTCAGCATTAGCCTTCATGGTGATAGAACAGGACTTATTATTGGAACACTCAGATCATCTGTACAACAGAGTAACTGAACTTTGTTAGGGAAAGAAAGGAGGATGGATTGTGTGTACAAATAATCAAATGTATTGGTGAAAATAGGCTATAATGATTTTTCTTTAAATCTTTAGATATTTTCTTGACATTTCATTAAAGGAAGGCTCCAGTCATTAGATAGTTAATAAAAACTTCAGTATTTAGTGAAACATTATGTTTAAACCATACCCTGAAGAAATCAGCGATATTCCACAGTAAATAATGATTTTATAGCTCTTTTTTTATCAAAACCTGTATATTCCGTCAGGCAGCTGCCATTTTCAGTAGTCACATGATCCGAAAAACTATCATCTATGCGTTCACTTTGTAAACACACGAACAGCTCATTCGACGAAAACATGGCGGAGTAAGATAAGATAAGATTAACCTTTATTAATCCCCGAGGGGAAATTCAGTTGTACAAAGCAGAAACAGGGTAAGCGTGAAAAAAACAGTACAGCAAAGATTCACACTGATCAATAAAATCTAAAATATTTGAGTTTGGACTCGTCAGCCGAGGAAGAAGTTTAGAAAAATAAAGTCCTGGCGGACTCACCTCTGGGTAATTTGGGAACCATCAGTTCCATTTGACCTTTTTCACTGTAAAAATCATTGTATTACTTTGAATTATCACTATAGGTATTCATTCCATCCAAATACAACTGTAAAAAAAATTAAAAACATACTCTGTTATCCTCTTAGGCCCCACGGACCCGGTTCCGGGGCCGAAATCGCATCATTTGCAGGAAACAACGTCTAAGGAACCTTAATATTTAATAAACTATGAATATTTTATATCCATATAACGGGAAAACAACTAATTTAACTGATCTTTTTCATTTTTTTCTTCAAAAAAAACACACAATGGTAACAGTGAGCCTCTGAATTAGCCGAGCGAAAAATGCTAACCTATTACTGCACCGAAAATCACTCCCAGCTCCCTTATTACTTATCCTAGCTGCACATCCAACACATTGTTTATGATCGTAAAGACACAGAATCTAACGGTGCCCACCTCAACATTGAAAGATACAAACTCGTGACGTTATCAACAAAAACGTACATCAAAACAAGTGGCGCTAGGTACTAACATGCGCTCGGCTAACATGGCTTACCTTCGTCTTTGCCTGGTCTAAACTGGTCTTCAATGGCATTACAACGATAAAAACGATGATGTAGTTAATCCATAGGTTAATATCCAATGTGACTGTGTCCCCTTTGAAATGTTCTGATAATCTATAAGCAATAAAACTGCAAATTCCGTTATCTGCTGTCCGCTCTGTGCTCCGTACCCTCTGGGTCCTGCAATTCCTGCTTCCTTACGTAGTAAACAATAAGTAAAGTCTGCTGCGTAATGTGCTTACGCTGGCTGGCATTGGCAGTGCACTGCATCCCCATTAAGTAATGGTTGATTAATAAATCCCATTTTATGTTTCATCATACTCTCAGAGTAGTCGTCCGGAAACTTGAAATGTTCGCTGCATACATGCGCCTGTGGATCTTTCGGTTCGGGCCGAGCACATTTCGCTAGCCACTGCCTCCGAACGTACTTCCTACACTTACCCGTTGGCAATAGATGGAAGCGAGCATTCCGTGGATTGTTCCTATCCGAATTGTGGCAATGTTTCGCGATACAATGAGGCATATTTCAATAGAATTGTGAGAGTAACTAGCGTAAACAACATGAACAAAGCACATACGTCAATTTGTCCTCGACACCAAACGCATAGTTCATGTCACTTCTGGTAAAATAAGTCATGTGACTCGTCAAAATGGCGCCGCTCACAGGGTTGATGTTATTTCGGTAATTAATCAGTTTAAAATCACTGATAACGTCATCGGATTAAAAAAAAAGAAAAAAAGACTGGCAGAGACTGGTCTGTTTTATCGGATGATAATTATTAAAAAATGCGTGTCATGAGGATTGCCTCCCTTTAACCCTCCGGTATCACTGTGGACGTTTTTGTCCATATGGGTAATTTTTCACTTTTCATTTTGCAATAACTTTGGTTGTGTTGGTGCAAACGGCCTGCATTTTTGTAACAAGGCTATTTTCTCGATCTATTTTGGAATTCAATTAAAAAAAATTCAAATCGGTCTTTAATTCACTGTGTAACAAATCGACTACGCAAATTAGTCATTCAAGACAAAAATGTCCACTGCAAAAGACTTTGATAAAAACATTATATTAAAAGGTTTTTTTCACAACTTCTTTGGGTTCAATCTTTAAAGCAACTTCCGCCCTAATAGAAAATACCAAAAATGTAATCATTTTCAGGATTTTAACCCTTTCAATGCCATTTTGAAAACATGAAACCGCTGTTTTTTTTCATGATGAAAACAGAGAAAATGCGTTATTTTCCCAAAAATACATATCTGGAGACTGGCTCTTTTTTTTTATCACAGTCTTGGATATGTCAAAGATTAGCAACAAAATGGATTTTATGCATTATTAGTTTTTGCACAAAATCAGATTGAACAAAAAAGTTACAAATTAGTCATTCGGGACAAAAAAGTCCACTTCCAAAAACTGCTCTAAAATGACAACAGATTAATATTTTTTAAAACTCTTTGGGGTTAAATCTTTCAATCAACTTCAGTCCTGATCAAAAATACCAAATGTTAAATTATGTTCAGGATTTTAACCCTTGAACTGCCAGTTTTAAAACATGAATTTGCGTTTTCTATGAAAAACATGCACAAAAAAGCAGTTATTTTCCATATAATAAATGTTGGGGGGGTCGACTTTTTTATTTTTTATCACAGTCTTGGATATGTCAAAGATTAGCAACAACATTTTTTTTGTTGCATTATTAGTTTTTGCACAAAATCAGATTGAACAAAAAAAGTTACAAATTAGTCATTTGGGACAAAAATGTCCACTTCCAAAAACTGCTCTAAAATGACAACAGATTAATATTTTTTAAAACTCTTTGGGGTTAAATCTTTCAATAAACTTCAGTCCTGATCACAAATATCAAATGTTAAATTATGTTCAGGATTTTAACCCTTGAACTGCCAGTTTTAAAACATGAATTTGCGTTTTCTATGAAAAACATGCACAAAAAAGCAGTTATTTTCCATATTATAAATGTTGGGAGGTTCGGCTTTTTTTTTTTTTATCACAGTCTTGGATATGTCAAAGATTAGCAACAACATTTATTTTGGTGGATTATTAGTTTTTGCACAGAATCAGATTAGAAAAAATGTCCCATCCACTTCCATTATAACCACATCTTTTGATCTCTCGCCATACCGGTATAAAATCATGCATTTTGTAATGTCAGGGTTTTATATTGGAGGAAAATAGTTCAATTTGTCCTTTTTACTGTATATGACCAGATGTGACATTTTACATTGAATTACATGCTTGTCATGTCTTGGTTTACAGTTTACAGCATTCACAATTTTCCCCTCATCTCTTTACCTTTGATGTGTGTGCGAATGTAGGAGTAAGTGTTCTCTCATGGCATTTTGTTTTTCATTTGTGCTGTTTCATGTGTCTTAGAGGTAAACAGAGGTATGATCTTGACCCAGCTTGACCTTTTTGTTTAGAATTGTTTGGAACTTCAAAGGCTTTGATAATGTCTCTTTAGCATACAAACATACACAGCCATACATGCACTAAGTCAATAAGCGAACACCTGGCTGCAAAGCCAGATCCATAAATATGTGTAGTTTGGCTGGCTGGTCGTTTCATTCCTGTGATACGCAACAAGCGAGTAAGATGAAGAGGCGCTTCTCTGTGGAAGAAGCTAGGGATATGGTGATGCAGCCGGCAACCTCCAGCGAGCTGCTTGACTCTTCTTCTGAATCAGAAACAACCTCAGAAGAAGAATGTGATGTGGAGTCTGATCCTTCTTCTTCTGACCCTTCCACTGAAACTGCAGAGGAAACAGAAGATTCTGGCAGTGGGTGGACATCAACAAATTGTGAAATCTGGTCTCCCTCTAACAACGACACGCTGCGCTACATTCCCGCTGCCAGAGGTTTGGTTCCAGGGCCCACGCGTTATGCCATTACAAGAATTGATGACGTGGAATCCTCCTTCAATTTATTTTTCACTGCTGAGATCATCAGTAGTATTGTCGACATGACAAACTTGCAGGGGGGATGTTCGTTGGCAAACTGGAGTGATGTGGATGCCACAGATATTCGTGCATACATCGGTCTCCTGATGTTGGCTGGAGTGTACAAATCGAAGGGCGAATCCACCCGCAGCCTCTGGGATGACCACAGTGGACGTGCCATCTTCCGTGCCACAATGACCCACACCAAATTCCGGTTGATGAATACCACCCTCCGGTTTGACGACAAGCTGATGAGACCTTCCTGTCACAGAGAAGACAAGCTTGCCCCCATCCGCTCTCTCTGGGAGAAGTGGACACATCGCCTTCCGATGCTTTTCAACCCTGGTGAAGATGTGTGTGTGGATTAGCAGCTTGTCCCCTTCAGAGGCTGCTGCAAATTCCGGCAATACATACCAAGCAAGCCAGCAAAGTATGGGCTAAAAATCTGGATCACCGCTGACGTTGAAACCTCCTATGCCTGGAAGTGCCAGATTTACACCGGTAAAGCTGCTGGCAGTGCTGCCGAGGTGGGCCAGGGAAAGCGTGTCGTCCTGGAAATGACAGAGGGGCTCCAAGGGATCACTGTGACTTGTGACAATTTGTTCACGTCATATGCACTTGTGCTTTTTACTGCTGTGGATCCCTCCTGGAAGCAAGCCAAGTCCTTCAGGAGGAGGCTTTTCTTGGAGGAGTTGGGGAGATCTCTGGTGTCTGCAAAAATCATGCGGAGAAAGCATCCACCTCGTACACCGGCTGTTGTTACCATAGTGGCGGACATACAGGCCTCGACAGCTGCCCCTGACACCGGCACAACCGCAAGCGGCTCCACAAAAAAGAGGGGACTGTGCTGGATGTGCACTGGGAAAAGTTCACCTGCAGAGAGCACCAAATCCCCTGCTGCAGGTTCTGCTGGATGAACTGATCTCTCTCTCGCACGCACATACACACACACACATTATTTGTTATCTCCATCTATCTTACTCCGTCTCTAACACACATACTTGCTCTATCTTCATCCATCTCTCATTTTATTCAACACACACTCATACATATCATTGTTCTGTTTTGACAATTTGATTTGTTCATGAATGTTGATTGCACTTTGCTGTTTGGAAAATAAATGTTGACATTGATACATCTGATGCTGATTTAAAAATGATTTCAAAGAAAGTTGAAAATAGTATTACTTCATTGTTTTTATAGGTCATATAATTCAATGGTAAAATGTCACATCTGGTGATATACAGTAAAAAGGGACACATTGAACTATTTTCCTCCAATATAAAACCCTGACATTATAAAATGCATGATTATATACCGGTATGGCGGAGAGATCAAAAGATGTGGTTATAATGGGAGTGGATGGGACACGAGTGGCTAATGTGTGACTTTTTTTGTTCAATCTGATTTTGTGCAAAAACTAATAATGCAAAAAAAAAAAATGTTGTTGCTAATCTTTGACATATCCAAGACTGTGATAAAAAAAAAAAGCCGACCCCCCCCAACATTTAATATATGTAAAATAACTGCCTTTTTGTGCATGGTTTTCATAGAAAACGCAAATTCATGTTTTAAAACTGGCAGTTCAAGGGTTAAAATCCTGAACATAATTTAACATTTGGTATTTTTGATCAGGACTGAAGTTGATTGAAAGATTTAACCCCAAAAAGCTTTTAAAAATATTAATCTGTTGTCCTTTTAGAGCAGTTTTTGGAAGTGGACATTTTTGTCCCGAATGACTAATATGTAACTTTTTTGTTCAATCTGATTTTGTGCAAAAACTAATAATCAACCAAAATAAATGTTGTTGCTAATCTTTGACATATCCAAGACTGTGATAAAAAAAAAAAAAAGCCGACCCCCCCAACATTTAATATATGTAAAATAACTGCCTTTTTGTGCATGTTTTTCATAGAAAACGCAAATTCATGTTTTCAAACTGGCAGTTCAAGGGTTAAAATCCTGAACATAATTTAACATTTTGTATTTTTGATCAGGACTGAAGTTGATTGAAAGATTTAACCCCAAAAAGTTTTAAAAAACATTAATCTGTTGTCATTTTAGAGCAGTTTTTGGAAGTGGACATTTTTGTCCCGAATGACTAATTTGTAACTTTTTTGTTCAATCTGATTTTGTGCAAAAACTAATAATGCAAAAAAATCCATTTTGTTGCTAATCTTTGACATATCCAAGACTGTTATAAAAAAAAAAGAGCCAGTCTCCGGATATGTATTTTTGGGAAAATAACTCATTTTCTCTGTTTTCATCATGAAAAAAAACAGCGGTTTCATGTTTTCAAAATGGCATTGAAAGGGTTAAAATCCTGAAAATGATTACATTTTTGGTATTTTCTATTAGGGCGGAAGTTGCTTTAAAGATTGAACCCAAAAAAGTTGTGAAAAAAACCTTTTAATATAATGTTTTTATCAAAGTATTTTGCAGTGGACATTTTTGTCTCGAATGACTAATTTGCGTAGTCCAATCGAATGATACCGGAGGGTTAAATAATATATTATATATTATTGATGCAGTTCTGCTAGAGATGAAGGATGTGGCTGCAGCGAAAGTGACTTTCTTGCTTTGAAATTGCATTAATTCTCGCTACATTAGATACCTCTCTGTGATGCAATGCCCCGTTCTGCGTTTCTGTATAATATTGCTCAATACATTTTTTTGTCTCCCAACCTAAAACCCAAAGATTAAATCATGCGCACAAAGTGCTAGCCCTGTAGAGCCCAAATGTTGTTACAATACTTTAAGATTTTACTGGAACACGCTGTCGTATACGCCGATCCAGAGCATCCCAAACATGCTCAATGGGTGACATGTCCGGTGAGTATGCTGGCCATGCAAGAACTGGGATGTTTTCAGCCTAGGAATTGTGTACAGATCCTTGCAACATGGGGCCGTGCATTATCATGCTGCAACATGAGGTGATGGTCGTGGAATGGCACAACAATGGGCCTCAGGATCTCGTCACGGTATCTCTGTGCATTCACAATGCCATCAATAAAATGCACCTGTGTTCGTCGTCCATAACATACGCCTGCCCATACCATAACCCCACCACCACCATGGGCCACTCGATTCACAACATTGACATCAGAAAACCGCTCACCCACACGACGCCACACGCGCTGTCTGCCATCTGCCCTGAACAGTGAAAACCGGGATTCATCCGTGAAGAGAACACCTCTCCAACGTGCCAGACGCCATCGAATGTGAGCATTTTCCCACTCAAGTCGGTTACGACGACGAACCGGAGTCAGGTGGAGACCCCGATGAGGACGACGAGCATGCAGATGAGCTTCCCTGAGACGGTTTCTGACAGTTTGTGCAGAAATTCGTTGGTTATGCAAACCCATTGTTGCAGCAGCTGTCCGAGTGGCTGGTCTCAGACGATCTTGGAGGTGAACATGCTGGATGTGGAGGTCCTGGGCTGGTGTGGTTACACGTGGTCTGCGGTTGTGAGGCCGGTTGGATGTACTGCCAAATTCTCTGAAACGCCTTTGGAGACGGCTTATGGTAGAGAAATGAACATTCAATTCACGGGCAACAGCTCTGGTGGACATTCCTGCTGTCAGCATGCCAATTGCACGCTCCCTCAAAACTTGCGACATCTGGCATTGTGCTGTGTGATAAAACTGCACGTTTCAGAGTGGCCTTTTATTGCGGCCAGCCTAAGGCACACCTGTGCAATAATCATGCTGTCTAATCAGCATCTTGATATGCCACACCTGTGAGGTGGGTTGGATTATCGCGGCAAAGGAGAAGTGCTCACTATCACAGATTCTTTCAGATTTGTGAACAATATTTGAGAGAAATGGTTATTTTGTGTAAATAGAAAATGTTTTAGATCTTTGAGTTCATCTCATGAAAAATGGGAGCAAAAACAAAAGTGTTGCATCTATATTTTTGTTCAGTGTAGTTTTGTGGGAGTGCTCAGATCGTCCCTGCAGCCGTTCTGTGAAAGACTGCGCTGTTCGTACGGATTTTGAATCTGCTCACAAAGACCTGCATCTTTGGAGCCTGCTGAATGTGCATGCTCTCATTTGAGGTGGTCAGGCTGGGTGTAGATCCCTGTGCAACTTCCTCTCCCTTGTTGTCCAGATTCCTCTTTCTGTGTTCTAAGCCTTTTCTGCTCCACTGCCAATACATGTGCATGTGTTAAAGATGGCTTCGGTTTCATCCTGAGGTGCTCTCCTGGGGGCAAATGTTCACCCCCACCTCTCCCTTCTCTTCTTGCTGGGGTCATTTGCAGAGGTAATCCACACATGGCTGGATACTCTCACCACTGGTAAAGGTAGATGGGATTAGGCTCATGGTGAAGGGTATTGGGCTCATTTCACAAGCCCTTTGTTTTACCAATTAAGATGAACTTGAGTTGGACTTGGACGCACTCTTATATCAGTACTTGTATCAAACGAACCAGCCCGCAGATGGCAACATGCACGCCTGGGTGAGCCGCTTTAATCCTGCGTTTTTATTTTATTTTGGTCAATGTCAGCCAGAGGTTAACCTGGTTATAGAATGATTGCCTCACCCGGCTGTATTTATCTCACTTCACTCCACAAGCCCTGGAGATTGAGCTGAAGTACAGCGCCTGTATTTAGTCTTTATTTAAGAAGATTGGTGGTGGCCACCAACAGACCGCTGCAGTCAGCCCGTGTTCACCGATGGCCAGCTGGATCAATACAACACAATTGGGTTTTCCAATCTGCGGTCTTTGGGAACGCAGCCACAGCACTTACAGGGTGATCGCCTCTGATCAAATCTTCATCAGGATCTATTGACAGATTCATTTGAGCACCATCCTTCTACCCTTACTACACTGTAAAGAAATGGGACACAAAAGCCCTCTTTAAAAAGTTTTCTGGCAGCTGATGGACAAGCATCTCACTCATTCACCAGCTAACACTGATTTTATTTTTATTTGCTTAATTTAAAGGTTTATGTTTTTATTTTATCTTGCATGGGGTAGTAGTTGTTTAATTTACTGTCACCCCCTCACCCTTTGAAGCAAAGCTCTTCCAAGCTTCTAGAAAAAATATTCAATAAAGCAGAAAGCGAGAGATTTGCTTTTGAAAGCAAGGCCTTAAAGTGACCTGGCAGCAGATAAAGGGACTGTGTACATTTCCCAAACCATTTCATATTTCATTTCTAAACAAGCTGCAGGGGTATTGAATATCACACGCTAATGCACGGCGGTCACATGTGCATTTGTGAAATTCTTTGGACACTCCACCAGGCGCTTTTGATGTCCACGTTTTCTCCCTGTCTGAAGTGGAGCTGCTCTTAAGAAAGCCATAATCCTGGCGGGATTGCTGCGGCGAGCGCTCTGCTGGCAGAACCTTTGGCAGCGGCATGCGTGACTCCATTCATTTTCCCTGTTGTTGTTTTACCTGTGTTGTATTTTTGCTTGGCCCCCTTGACCCCCCTTCTCTGAATTCTCCAGAGAAAGAGAGAGACTATTGAAATGGGGGGGATTGGCTAAAGGTGGTTTCCCAGAGAGGAATGCCCAGTGAAGCCCCCCCCCCCGGGAACTGAGTACGTCTCCTCATCTCATTCTGCAGCTGCATTTAATAAACTGTAGGATTCAATTGGCCTGGCTTATTGACGGTAATGTTCATTAAGATCCAAGAACCTTCTTTTTTTATACTCCATTCTATATTGAAAATGCGACATGAGGTTATCATCTTGAAATAAGTGAACACTTCTCCCAAATGGTGTAGTGGTCCTTTAATTCAGCTTCTCAAAGCAGACCATCTCTGTTCTTCTTCCTCAAACTGTATACATCCCTCTTCTCATCCTGCCTTCTATGTTCTGAAAAAAAAGGAGGTGTTACTGAAGTTTACATGCAAGTATAACAAGTACATCCCTTTACTGTAATGCAGCCTTTCCAACCAGGAGACACGCATGTGATACAACAATATCCAAAATATAAGAAGATATATAGACTCCTATCACAAAATCCATATCGTATTGATCCAGCACTACAGCAGTTCTTTTTTCAAAGAAATAAACAAATGACTTGGTGAACAAAGAAGAAACTAAAGCCCTAAATAAGTTGGCAGTTAGTGCACATGTTCGTCTATCTCTAAGTTGTAATCTCTACTAAATGAAATGTCTACAGCTTTCACTTCTCTCTAATATGAAAATGATAATGAAGTACTGGTGAAAATGTACATATACATGAAAGGTATTGGATCTAAAGTTAACCGTTAGATTCCCAGGACCTCATGTTGTCTATGTTTCTCTATTTCAGAGCTCTCAGATGTGGAACCCAACGTTTTTCTCAGGCCCTTCCTCGAGGTGGTCCGCTCTGAGGACACCACTGGACCAATCACAGGCCTCGCCCTTACTTCTGTCAACAAATTCCTCTCCTACGGCCTTATAGGTAAGAAACGCTTTTCTTTTCTGGCCTTTCTCTTTCTATATTGTGTGTTTTGTATGTTTATAGACCATATTGACCATTTTTAGGAAAAGGAAAAATGCCAAGCCAAGTACTAGAGATTGCAAGCTTCTTAACTGGTGTTAGCTAGGTAAGTACGTGTTTTAATTAACAGTAAGTTAAAATCAATGTATACATCATCCTGGCACTCTCAAACATGCAGAAGAATGTTCTGTTGTTTATGGTGGGATCAGTGTAGGAATGCCAGGAATGGATTTGTCATCATGGGTGCAGAAGCGGGCTGGTTCTGGCGTACAGTCAGGACTGCCTGTCCCCATTAGCCTCATCATGGAAGTATGCCCAGTGTCTGCCAGTTGTTTTGTTAAGTGTGAAATGAGCATGCTTCGCCAGATGTTGGTCTCAGTAGCAGGGTGGACTGAATGTTACCATGCTGTCAACAGAAACAGCTGCAGCCATTGCTTAGCTCACTGAGCGTTTGAGCTGACAGGAATACTGGACAGTACTACAGTGATGGTGATGGGTGCACGGCCTTGTTCTGACGCATTCAAACCCAAAATAAATCACATCTCAGCATATTTGTATCCAGTTGACATACCCTACTTATTCCCTGGACTCATTTTAGAAGTGTGTGTTTGTGTGACACCGTATCCTAGATGTCCTAAACTTGGCTGTCATTTCCTCTCAGCAACAATCGGCAACAGCTGATCTGCTCTGAGCACATCCACACACCATTAGCTTTCTGTCTCTCATTCACACACTCTCACCGGGCCACACATTACGACTCTTTAAACATTCCCAGCTGACCTTCGGCATCTTCACATGGTGGGCTACTGCAAGCTGGGGTCCTCAGAACATTTGCATTTGTGGGTCCTTTTTAAACAGTTCCTACGTTTTTACTACGTTGAAGTGAGCAAAAATAGACATTAGGATTTGATGTTGGAACTGAGCTTTCTTTAAAAACATGTATATGTGAAACCATTTCTGGAACAAATGGCTTCTGCCTGCCAAGGCTCGTACAGATGTACACACAACATGTGTTAAAGATCACCTCACAAACGGCCCCCTGTGTCCCAGAGCCTCTGTCTGTCACTCCAGACCTGACACCAGCTCCCTTAATCCCCCCCACCCCCACCCCGACGCCATGGCTCCCCCAGCAGCAGATCATCAGCATTGTTCCAAGGGCCGC
Source organism: Pseudochaenichthys georgianus (assembly GCF_902827115.2). Classification (NCBI taxonomy): domain Eukaryota; kingdom Metazoa; phylum Chordata; class Actinopteri; order Perciformes; family Channichthyidae; genus Pseudochaenichthys; species Pseudochaenichthys georgianus. The sequence goes on from NC_047517.1 coordinate 2,239,783, forward strand.
ACCATTGTGCCGATGCTGCACGCTCGCTCTCAAGCACAGCTCCTGTTGTTTTAAGAAGAAGAAATAGTGGGTAGTTTGAGAACTGTATTAACAGTCTGACTTTAGTTGCTCAACAGTACAGACTGTTAACACCCCTCTTCTCTTGTTTAACGTAGCCATGCATCCGTTTCTTCGGTAGTGTGGGAGGGATGTGATGTGATGTTTAATGCACGCCCGATCTGAAGCATGTGTCAGAGACTCCGGAGGAGATCACAGATATCGTTCCTCATGAGAGCACAGTGACTGGGTTCAGCATTTACACCAAGCAGTATTTCATATATAATATATATATATATATATATATATTATATATGTGTGTGTATATATATATATATATATATATAGCTGCAAAATATTACATAGCTTTCCAAATAGTTTTTCTAATGAAATTGTGCTTATTTTTTAATGCCCAGTGAACATTTTTGATCGTGTAAAAGTAATTCCAAAATGTTGAATACAGCGTATTCATTTATAAATATATATACTTATAAATAAATACACTCTATTGTACTTTGGGAGTGTACTGTACGTCAACTACATCATTTAACACCACCTAAGCAAAAAAAACAACAGTATAAAAATAGAACTGTTAACTAACAGTAACATGTGATTATTGATTTGATCAGCACGAGTTCCCCGTACTGTAGTTCAACAATTAGTACAAATATTAATAATAATATCAACATGAATTTTAAACATTTAGAAAATAAATCAGACCTTGATGCTTCACGGACTGTCTGAAATATACCTACTGTATTCATCAGTACATTGTTTTAGCTAACATCCTATCTGAAGTCAGGATGTAGAAACTGTGCTGCCTTCAGGGCCGCTGGGACATATGAAGTTAACTAGACTGAAAGAACAGCAGCACTGGTTTGTCAAGTACTGCCATCTCCTGGCTAGGAATAAATACAAAAAAAGTCTGCATGACTCGAAAATGTTTCTTAGTCATCTTCTGGATTCAATTTGTATTAAAACAATTTTTCTTGGCATTATGTTTACATGTGATCCTCCACTCTGTAATCCATTTGCTTGATGTATCTTTAGTAAGACTGAAGCTGAATGGTGCTTCTTAAAGGATATCACCGTTTCATTATGGTACTTGCTGAATGACTGATGGCTTAAGGTGCAGGATAGAGTGTGTTGGTGTTCAGCAGGTTTTAACACATCACTATCACCCCCTCTAATCTGCTGGGAGATCTGCCTCCAGCAGGCCGCTGCAGGGGTCCAAATGACCCTGGGTGTTGTGTTGAATATGATCCTCCCTTAAGTGTGTCACCCTGAGCAGGATCCCCTGCACCATCCTCTTTTTAAATGTTTTGCTTGTCGAGGGCATAACAGAAAGAGGGAGGCAGTTATTTCATACAACAACCCACTCATTCCGCTCACTCCTTTATTTACTTTGAGGTTATTCCTCACATTCTGTGGCATGGAGAAAGCAGTAACTAAGCCTTGTTGCTGACAGATACCCAGATCTGCTCTATCCTCTCTTTCCCACTGCTCATCTCTCCCTCCGTGGTCGTCCTCCTCCCCCTTTCCCCCTGCCCAGTAGAGTCAGCAAAGCCCCTCACTGTGCTGGAGCATCCATGGTCAGTAGCCCACAGAGGGCTCAGCGCGGGGCTCAGCTCAGGCTTAAACTGCAGCCACTGGCAGAAGTGATGAGCTTACAGTACAGCTGTGGCCTGCCTTTCATTTGAGGGGTAGAAACATTGTTATTCTTCAATTAAATGGATGTCATAAGAAAAGAAAGGAGTGTGTATTTCTCATTACCGTCAACATTACACGTAGTTCAACAAAAAAAGGAGCATCACCTATTTCTCGAAATCCTTGGACAAAAATCAAATGAATATGACACGGTGAGCATGGTACAAGACGAGGGGAAGTCAAAGATTCAAAGTGAGGAACAAGTCTGACCCAATGATTTCAACAAGGTTGATTTGGCCTTCTACTTCCCAATTTGGGAACATGATGGTCACATTTTGAAATTCAATGTACAAGCATAACATTTCTTAAAAATAGAATATAAATCAAAATACACATTGAAAATGAAAAACCAATATATATTCAGAGGAGTATCCAAACACTATAAAACATACAGAAAATAATGTAATACTCTCATCTACTAAGCATATAACATTGTGTACTGTATGCATCAATACATTGTGAACAGTAGCTTTTGTTAAATTAAAAGTCAAATGTATCCTGTGAAATCACTCAGTTTACTGGTCAGGTGAACTCCCAGGTACTCCTTGTCCACTCCCTGGAGGCTCACCGGTGCAGGAACAGAGCGGTGGTCCACCAGCAGCTCCTTGGTCTCCCCTGCATTGATCTGGAGGCCACAAAGCCGGTCAGCTCTCTGTGCTCTCTGTGCTCACCGTCTGCTGAGGACTGAAGAGCAGTCGGAGAACCTTGTATGTGAAGTTTGTAGTGTAAAGGGTGAAGAGGGAGGAGCCCCCATGCTGCAAACAAACATGTTAGACTCACAGTCCCGTATTCTCACATTCTGTGGTTGGTTGGCAACGGAGACCAGGATCCATGCTGTGAGTTGGTGCTCAGACTGGTCCCTCATAATCATGGGCTGCAGCCTTTTCTTAACACTGATTGCGGTTTTCTATACATTGCTTATACTTTTGGTTTGGTCATTAACTACAATCTAGGAGTTGGTAATGCACTAAATAATACTCAACCCATTCATGATTTATTCTGTTCTGTGCAACCCACTAAGAGCAATGTAAACCAGAGTCAATGTCCTTTTATGTGAACACATACACAACTGATTCTGAAAGTAGATCTTTTTTTCTTTACTTTTAAAGGGGACCTATCATGCAAAATTCACTTTTTGATGTCTTTTATACATAAATGTGTCCCCGATGCGATGAGTCAGGGAACTCACAAAGTCTCAGAAAACAAAACCCTCTCTCTTTTCCTCCGTGCCCAAATCTCTGAAAACGAGGGAACAACGGAGCTGATCCAGATCCAGTGTGTGTAAAGAAGCAGGATATAAAAAGGAACTCGCCTTGTGGTAAACCTGGGAGAGAAAGCCTTTGAGCTCCATACTGTTTCAGAAATAATCCTTGATGTGGTTTTGGCGGTTCATCACAGCATCATTTATTTTAGACAGTATCTGCCGGGTCCCACATGAGCAGGCATAAACTCAGCCCCCTCTTTAAAAAAAAAAAAGCTTTATACCCCCGAATCAGCACTTTAGTAACAGGAAGCAGAGTCCTGCACGGGTCTGATTTTCAAGACCCGCTCCCGCCCCGCAACGTGCAGTACCGAACCCACCCGCACATATTGCCAATTAGTCCCGCAGCCGACCCGACCCGACCTGTCGGCACAAGATTTGCAAACCGACCCGAACCCGCATATCCTATGAGCAGTGAAAACATGCAGTTGTGTATTTGGCTCAAAAAGCGTGTGATGTTGGTGGTAATGTTTTCTTGAAAACATTACCCACTGTAGTGACGTGTGAATAAACTCCAACTCTGTATCAACAACACTGTTGTGTAACTTCAGTTAAATACTTGTACGTGTGTAGATTAGAAAGAGGTGAGATAAAGGATCTGCAGTATTTTATGAAGTATTCATCGTACAAAGGTCAGTTTTATACAAGTAGAAGTGTGTATTTACCTGGTAGTAGGCTGTCAGTAATGGCTACGCCTCTCTATTTGAACTGGTAGATCTCGGCAGACTGGCAACTTCAAAAGTAGCTCTCGGCTCACAAAAGGTTGGGCACCCCTGCTCTAAACATTGCATGATATGTGACTTTAATGTTGCCTTTCTCTTGGATCTGTTTTGGGAACCGAACACATACTAGGGAATATGTTGGTTGCTCAGTCTTGTGAAAAGTAAATGCAGGATCACCAGCACTTGCTCTCAAGACCACAAAATCCTATGTACGCGTACCATGCATTTACTGATGTGCACTCTGTAGCTAAGACGAGAGCAGGCAGCCTGTCTGAAAGGTGATCTGGTGCTATTCAGAAGATGAACAGGTGAACACACTCATTTGTTATCTGCACATGGAAGCAGCGGTCTCTTTGTCCGGTCTCTAAAGACGTATTGGTCCTTCTGCAGAGTGCAGCCTGAGAGCTCTGTGTGCGTCCGTCTCTCCCTCACGCCACCACTGTGACTCTGGGACCAGAGTTTGATGTTACTTTAACTGCTTTGTGTGGCAGCTGGTTCAAACCCCTGTTGACTTTGCCCACATACCCTCAGGCACAAACACACACTCAAGTAGAGACTCTCCCTTCCTCAATGTTATTTTAACAATGCCCCCCCCCCCCCCCCCAACCCTTATCTTATAGACTGTGTGCCAAGAGAAGGATTAGTGTTTTATATCACTCCTGCCATCCTGCGGGATCCCCCTGTGGCTCCAGTTTCTGCGTGTGGACACTGGGTGATCTCAGCACGACTTCCACGCTTGTTGTCGCCCTTGCCTCTGGAGGGATGTTGGCATCGCTGCGTCTGAACGGCCTCAATACTCCAATTCTTAGCCATCAACCGGCTTCTCACTTCCAGCCACTGACTCTCTGCACTCAGTCTTCACAGCAGCTGCCAACTTGTCACACACATTTGCTAAGAGGGCAGTTTCCTAACAATCACGTTACGAAGTTATGTTTTTAGGAAAGCTTCAGTGTCGCCTTAAACCCAGAGCTGCCATCTTGTCCACATGTTGAGACGCAGCATGGTTGCTTGGAAAGTAATCACCCTTGTATCCAGCTCTGCCTCCACTCTCCCACTCCCCCCCGTGCGTATTAGTTAATGGGTTGCTGCTCCTGAGTGCGATGGGAAAGGAACACAGGCTGTCTCCAGGAGGCAGCCGCTCGGGTTTCAAAAACACAGGCTCCTGTTGCTCTGACAGCCAATGTGTCCCAGCCTGCCTCACACAAAAGGCCACATCTGGTCATTATAGGCCGCGGACGAAGGACACTGTGGAGAGGCCACACCACATTTGTTTGGTTTATTAATGAGTTGTGCTGCTGGAGCTGTGATCTGGGAGTTTACTTCAAATCTCAGACAACTTTTAAATGACTACTGGATGGTGACTCATTATCACCTATTCACTTGCATTAGGAAAGAGACGTGTGTAAATCAGCAGATGATTGTTTTACTAAATGAACTACCCAGTACTAACACTTTTATAACCCTTATTTGGATCATTAGGGTCTGAAAGTCATTGAATGAGGCAGGGCACGCTCTCTGGGCTCCATGTCCTGCCTCCAGCCTGTATGCAGTTCTCTGTATACATCCATGGTGATTCTCAGCTGGACAGCGTGCCGTGTGACTGTACTGGGCTGATCATTGCATTTAGCTGACGCTTTTATCCAAAGCGACTTACAATAAGTGCGTTCGACCAACAAAATACAAACTTGAAGAAAACAGAATCATCAAGTACATCAGGCCAAAACATTTCAAGTGCTACTCAACTGGCTTTAGATAAGCCAGTCCTTTATTAGTATATAAGTGCTTTGTTAATAGTTCTATCCTCGAGGTGGAGTCGAGAGAGATGAGTTTCAGTCTGGAAGGTGTGTGAGCTTTCTGCCGTCCTGATGTCAATGGGAGCTCATTCCACCATCTTGGAGCCAGGATAGCAAACCCACGTGTTTCTGCTGATGGGAACTTGGGTCCCCCTCGCAGCGAGGGTGCAGCGAGTCGTCTGGCTGATGCAGAGCGGAGTGCACGTGCTGGGGTGCACGGTTTAACCATGTCCTGGATGTAGGAAGGGCCAGACCCATTCACAGCATGGTACGCAAGCACCAGTGTCTTCAAGTGAATTCTAGCAGTTACCGGAAGCCAGTGGAGGGAGCGGAGGAGCGGCGTGGTGTGGGAGAATCATAAAACTTAAGCACAGTTCAAGATGAAACGGAACTAATAATGTCACGGTGTGACATGTGGAAAGAGGATACTGACAGAACAGCTCTGTAAACACAGCCTTCAGGTGTTGTTGTTTGAAAGCCCTGTTTTATTCTCTTTACCCGTAATCGTGCCAGAGAGGAGAAACGTACATTGTGCTTTTGACCCATCCTGTGTTAGCAGCAGTGGGCTGCCATTATGTACGGCGCCCGGGGAGCCGTGTGGGGAACGGTGCCTTGCTCAGGGACACCTCGTAGCACTTGGTCTTTCGGGGACTTGAACCGGTGACCTTCCGGTTCCCAAGCGAAGTCCCTATGGACTTCGCCACCAGCGCCCTATATATCCCTTTTTTTTGTCTTCTTTTTCAACTTTCATCTAATAAATAAATAAATAAATGTTTTCCAGAGGTGTTCAATGGAGCCTTTTGAACATTAAAAAGGAATATAACCTTGAAACATATTCCCAAACTAATCAAAGAACCTTTTCTGAGTCAGCCTTTAGATAATGTGTGTTTCTTGTGTGTTTGCAGATGCTAACCATGAAGCAGCAGCAGAGGCCATAGAGAACATGGCCGACGCAGTCACACACGCTCGCTTTGTGGGAACCGACCCTGCCAGCGATGAAGTTGTCCTTATGAAAATTCTGCAGGTACGACATGTTTCCTCATTGGAGCCTCAGTTGTCTGCACCAACCTAATGGAGCCCGGCTCATAAGGTTGTCTCAATCCAGCCTTCCAATAAAATAGACTTTTTTTAGTTTTAAGTCTTTAGTTTTTTGTAATAAGGTAAGTTTCTATTATGTTTAATTAAGAATGTGAGAGAGACGTGTACATTTATTTTCATAGTAATTCAATGGCTTTCCTGCGGCCCTACAACCTACGTGTAGTTGGAACACAAGTCAAAACAATGCTTTCTTATTTTCTTGGCTCTGTAGGTCTTATCTCAGAAATGCTCCTGTAAGGACACAGTTACAATGTAGTATATGTTTACTGTTTACAGAGTATATATATTAGGAGATATACACATTTGGATCAGATTTCAACTGGAACCTGTGCCGTTTGAAGTTTTGGGTTTAGTAGTTATTCTGCTGATATGCTACAACAAGAGTAGATACTACTGCTGCAGATAGGAGATAAGTGCTGACGTGCAGACAGTATAAGCACCATTTATTTTCATTTAAACCTGATGAGCATAATATTTCTTCTTTAAAAAAAAGTAAAAACATTGATTTTGCAGAGTCTGGAAGAAGGCAAAACAACATTCTGGGTTACTGTTTTATTATCATTTTAGTTTTATTTATAAAGTATCTTTAAAGTTTGCCTATGGCAGCATACATTGTGGTGTGCGTACTTATGTTCATAAGTCCCAGCACTTGCTCTGGCAGTGATGCTAATGCTGTGTATGGATGAGGCTGTGGAGCTCTGGGCTTCGAACAGGATGTGTCTGTGCCGACGTGGCAGAGCCCACTCTGATTCCTCCACAGTGCGTGTTTGATGACCTTGGTGGGATGCTGTGTTTCAGGTCCTCAGGACTCTGCTGCTCACACCGGTCGGAGCCCACCTGACCAACGAGTCGGTCTGTGAGATCATGCAGTCCTGCTTCAGGATCTGCTTTGAGATGCGTCTGAGTGGTGAGCAGCAACACACACTCATCCACATCCATTTCTGCTGCGTGTCCTTTCAGGGAGAGCTGACTGTATGCTTCAGTTACAACCACATCAACGCATGCTACACACTTTGTTTAGTAACTTCGTTGTTTTGTGTGTATAAGCTTCTTCTGTATTTATTTATTTCGTTTTTGACCATCATGTTCCAACAGTGGTTACACACTTGGGGGGTCAGGACCTCCACATGGGCCCATATTAATAGTAACGTGAATGAGATGAGGAACGGCATAGCAATATAATCAGGAACATGCTCTGTGGAACAAAAGGTGTTTGCCAGACTTCTCTAGAACCATCTATATTGTATTGTGAAATACTGAATGCTTTCACCATCGTGCCTTTGAAATGTTTTAAATTCAACAATCAGATGGTAATTACATCAGTTCATTCTAGCAGTAACAAATATAAGTACATTGTTCTTGTTTTTCTTATACTATAATGATATTATGTTGTATTCAGAAATAAATGAAACGCTCATCTTTTAAGAGTTGTGACTTCTCTTGCTCCGACTCTCTCAGCTTTCGCTGGCACTAGTTATTTAGTTTGAATGTTCCTTTCTCTGCTCTGCGTGCTCCTCTCTTCCTGCAGCTGCTTCTAATGCCAGTGTCTCTCTGTTTGCAGAGCTCCTCAGGAAGTCAGCTGAACACACACTGGTGGACATGGTGCAGCTCCTGTTCTCCAGGTGAAGCCAGCGGCTGATGAAGATGGTTCAGCATTAGGGTTACCGTGTGAATGCTGACGTGTGTAGCATTCCCATTGGTTCTTTCTGACGGACTGTCTGAGTGCACTGTCATTCAAGCAACAACAATACTTCTACAGTTTAACATTGGAGGCTGCTTTGGTATTTCTATCTTCAAATCCCAACTCTTAAGTTACCCTCCACAGAGGAAGAGCAGGCTGCTGCTGCTGCGCTCTTCATCACCTCTGGATTGCACATCATCAGTTCCTGCATACATCTGTCTCTCAGGCCTCATCATTCCCATGGAGCTCATTTTGCTCTGTGCACAGGGTCAACGGGCCACTGATTCACTAATGCCATAACATGATTCCTCCTTTGGCATTTAGCATAAGGGCTCCTCTCCCCCCCCTCCCCCCCACGCAGCAGCCAGTCCAGTCACATTCAGTCACAGACAAGGCGATGAGTCAATTGAGCTGCACACCACATGATCTGCATACAGATGAAGCTACAGCTCCCAGCGCCATACATACTAAGAAGCAGACACACACGCTCGCACGCACGCACACACACACCTACACACACACACACACACGCACGCACGCTCGCAGGCACACACACGCACACACACACACGCTCGCACGCACGCACACATACACACGGACACACACACACACACGCTCGCACGCACACACACACACACACACACACAGACACACACACAGACACACACACGCACGCACGCACACCACACACGCTCGCACGCACACACACACACACACACACAGACACACACACGCTCGCACACACACACACACACACACACACACACACACACACACACACACACACACACACACACACACACACACACACACACAGACACACAGACACATACAGAATTAGCATTGCCAGCGATACCAGACAGAAGCAATCAGGAAAATCTGCTACAAAAAAAGTCTTGGTGCTGATCTGAATGTGAAGGAGCACACCTGCAGAACAAACAGAGCTCAACATACAGTTCTGGTGCTGTCCCCCTGCTCTGGGCAGGCGGCGTGTCTCCAGCACCACTGTTTGACACAAGATGTGTCACAAAGTGATGGATAATCTTCCCTCCAGTAAAGTCCAGTGTTGGTTTTTGCCAAGCTTGTCGCCATGCGAGGACGCTCCCTCCAAGCATTCTCGGCCTGTTTCCATTTACTGGGAGGACTCTCGTAAGGCACCTTGTTATCATGCCTTTAAAAGGTTTTACTGCGCAGGCATGGCAACAGAGAAGCACGGTCGTAAACAGAGGCTCTCTGTACC